>NW_024038489.1:0-32835 GCF_016077235.1 Cyprinodon tularosa
CTGCAACAACGAATCGATAAAATCGATAAAAATCGACTTTTAAAAGCGTTGGCAACGAATTTCATCATCAATTAGTTGTGTCGCACGATTAATGCGTCATCCGCCGCCGTCGTCATCACATCCACTTGACTGAAACGGGGGAAGAATAAAAAATACGGCAGAGCGAGCCAGCGCTGCAGGTGAAGCGTTGCCAACTCAGCGACTTTTCAGACCCCTCCAGCGACTATTTTTCAAAAAAGCGACTAGCGACAAATTTGCCGACTTTTTACGGTGTCACTGGCGGCTTTTGGAGACTCTTACGTGAAAGCATGTATCGTTCCTCCAGCGGCAGCTGCTGTGAGGCGCCTCCCCCATCCCAACCCCGTTCTCCCGCAGGAGTCCCTCTCAGCGCTGCAGTCAGAGCCGCAGGATGTTTACCCTCAGCGTCCAGACTGCAAATGAAGCGCGCATGTGCCCGGATTGATGCCCCAAATTGATCACAATAATTAAAACAGCCCGCGCTTTGTAATGCAAAAAAAGTCGTAACATGCAACTTTTGTAAAAACAAATTAACATGACACGGAAGCACCACTGTTATGATGCAGCACCTGAAAATAAAACACGTTGGAGCCTTCGATGGCAGTGAAGAGAGCTGATCAGCAGGATGAGTAACCATGTTTGTTTCATTTTAAAGTGGGGAAACGTAACGTTAGTTTCTCAGGTAGCTCATCTGATGCTTTCCTTACCTTGTTAGTAGGTTACAGACAGTGATAAGGTTGGCTACTTATTTTACTTTTAATTTCATTTGAATTAGCTTAAGCAGTGTTTATATTTTCTTTATAAATAAATTAACTTGCAAATTATGAGGGCAAGGCTTTTAAAGTTTAAATCTTCTGGCAAAGATAAAGTAAAGATCCTGCAATTTATGGAAGTAAAGCAGAATAAAATCCAGCAAGATCAGTAATATGTCTATTAATTATATGCCACATTCCCATGTAAATATCTGTCTTTGGAGGATGTGTTTTTTACCACCCCTAGTTCTCTCATTTTTATTCCAAATACAATTTATAATTTGAATCACAGGGCTATTTTTATCTCTATGGTTCAGTATTTTCTCAAGCAGCAACTTTAACTGCTATACTTTCCTGTCTTAAAAGGCAGAACTCTTCTAGTCTAAAAAAACTAATTTGTTGAAATGGGGGGACCTATTGTTTAAACCCTTTAGGGGCTTTTAAAAACAAAAATGTCTTTTTTTGCGCTTTATGAAACAAAGTAGCCTATATTTTGTGGATGTACAACTACATTTCTCATGTAAGTTTGCGTAGTTTTAACACAAACATTTATTTTTCATATACACCAGTACAGTTAATGAGCAACCTGTACTTGTGTGCTTGTTTGTACTGTCTAAAATGTTTATTTTGGAATAAAGAGGTTAATATAAAAAATATTTTTTGTCCGATTCATTGATTAATCGAAAAAATAATCGGCCGATTCATCGATTTTTAAAATAATTGTTAATTGCAGCCCTAATATATACACTCACCGGCCACTTTATTAGGTACACCTGTCCAACTGCTCGTTAGCACTTAATTTCTAAGCAGCCAATCACATGGCGGCAACTCAGTGCATTTAGGCATGTAGACATGGTCAAGACAATCTCCTGCAGTTCAAACCGAGCATCAGTATGGGGAAGAAAGGTGATTTGAGTGACACGATTGTTGGTGCCAGAAGGGCTGGTCTGAGTATTTCAGAAACTGCTGATCTACTGGGATTTTCACGCACAACCATGAGCAACCTGTACTTGTGTGCTTGTTTGTTCTGTCTAAAATGTTTATTTTGGAATAAAGAGGTTAATATAAAAAATATTTTTGTCCGATTCATCGATTAATCGAAAAAATAATCGGCCGATTCATCGTTTTTTAAAATAATCGTTAGTTGCAGCCCTAATATATATATATATATATATATATATATACACACAGATACACACACACACACAAACACACTGTAAAAATGTCCACAGCTGCATATTAATTATACATTATTCAGAGGCATCTATTTATAATAAAAAAACACTGTACAGTACAGTATTTCTTTTATGTTTTTATATTTGTTCATACCGTTTCGTGTTTGACTTTTTTTCTTCTTTACAGCCCTTTGTTCAGCTGGGGCTGTTTTTAATTGGTTAACAAATAAAATAGGATTGGATATTTATTTTAACTCTGTCACTTATTCTATTATTTTTATAAACTTTATTTATAAACTGATGTGTAATCTGTTGCTGCTGTAACTCCACTATTTCCCCACAGTGGGCCAACAAAGGGAGTTTCTATTCTATGTAGTGTATATCTGCTGTTTATTTAGTAATGTCTTCCAAAGCTCTGATGCCTTCATGAAGTTCTCCCTCCAGCCCTGATGTCAACAGTCTGTTGATTTAAACTAAACTCCCCTGCAGTGCTGAGGCATCCTTCTACTGTTCTGCTTAAAGCAGCAGGTTAGGGCAGCAGGATGACCTCCCCAAGATGGCGACCGTGATGTCTGCGCCGCGGCAGTCAATGCGGGGTCTCTCCTTATATATATGTCTATGGTAGAGACGGCTTCCTCAGATTGCAGTGAACTCGGAGCGAAGAAGAGGTTTAACCCGAGCAAATTACTGACTTAACCGCAGTCATTAAAACCCAATGCTGGAAGTAAGCGAGCTGACCGTAGTAAGATGGCCCCCGACCAGAAGTTAGCTTTAGCTTAGCATGTTGATCTCCTCTAAGCAGTTTTCCAATCAGATGAGGCTAAAACCCACAGTGTGCATCATCAGGGAATCGTTTCTATCAGGTGTTTCCTACCTATCCGGTGTAAGATGATCTGGGGGATCCTGGTGAAATCCAGCAGTAGATGTTGATCGTCCATCTTTTCCTCCGAATTGACCAAACTCCCTTTAAACTCCGTGAATGTTTCTTCAGCAGGAGTTAACTGCTCGGTGATAAACTCTCCTTGAAGCTGGACTGAAGACATTCTCACTGCAAACACTCCCAGATTATCAGTCTCTCTACAATGACTCCACACACAAGCTAAGCTAATGCTGCTAATGCTACCCGATCCCTACCAGCAGCTCATTGCACATGCGCACCATCATCTACATCCAGGTCACCCTCGATATTATAATTATATTATTATTATTATAATTTTTATTATTATTATTATAAATACCTAAATAACTTTTTTTTTCCTCACCCAAAAACATTAAGCATACTAAACTATAATTTGTTAAAGGTTAATAATACATTAGCTGAGAAACTAAAAACCTTAAAATTTATTATCGCTCGCCTCTGCCTGATCTCCACTGGAAATAATATCATACGCTTCTTCTGGGAGCTAACTTTTTTTTTTTTTTATTATCATTGTCATTACCCGATCCGTACCATCAGCTCATTTGCGCCTGCACGAACAGAATAACTTCCGGTGGCAATATTTCCTTTTTCTTATTTTTTTATTCTTTTGTATTTTTTTTAGAGGCATGGGTTTCTTTTTGTATATCTTTGTATTTTCGTCAAAATTGCATTTTCTAAAAATAAAAAAAAAACAGAAATACATAAAAAATTTCAATCGCCTTGTGATAGTTACTTTGACTGCTCTGAGCATGCGCAAATCGGTCTCCGCCAGTCACGTGACATTTGTTGCTAAGACGCCATTTTTGGTGGAAAAGGCGTAGTGTAAACAACCGCAGCATAGCTAAACGAAGGACTAAAGGATTGAGTTTGCTTCTCTGACTACATGGAAAAAAGTAAGCAGAATGCGAAATTACCGTACCGGTGTCGTGCCAAGGTAGTTATCCCTGCGAAAATTTGTATCCCCTCGTCGGGAGCGCGCACGGAGTAGGAAGATCAACCCGAGTTAACTCCGCTTTAATTCCAACGTGCAGAACTTGAAATTTGAAAGGTTTTACGTGTATGAAAGTTGAGCTTTACTGTTTTATTCTTTACTTCACATGTTATAGCAGAATATCGCCAGGGATATTGATCTAAAACTAATAATAAAACACAAACGTTTGCTTGAAAGCTGGTCGCTGACAGCAGTGTCTACTCCTCCCTCTGAAAGCAAACAGATCCTTGTTCTTTTCCATACGTTCATTAAAAAAATCTCTCATTGTTTCACAGTGTCCAAATGTTCTCATCCCATTGAAAACTGTTGTAAACCATATACGTAATAAAAATGAAATAGAAAATGGAGTGCACGTGTAATCATTAAAGACTATATGCAGAAGGAAAATAATTTTTTCCTGGTTGAAATTTAGTACTTAAATCTATATTTGTGTTTATAGTAACGTACAATTTATCTATGTTGTACTATCCTTAATAAACTGTTTGTCTTCTAACATCTGCCGTTTTATTTCATCCCATTTTGCCACAATTGGCAGTATGGGATGAAATAAAACCTGCTGTAATCTGTTCCCCCTGTCTAAATCAGGCAAAAAAGGCCCCAGCTTTTTCATTTTTGGCTTATAAACATCTTTTATGATGACAACTAACTCCTGAAACTTTGAAGTTGATTGACCGTTATTTCTTAAAGTTATAAGGGGGAAACAAATTATAGCAGGCCACCTGCTGTAATCTGTTCCCCCTGTCTAAATCAGGCAAAAAAGGCCCCAGCTTTTTCATTTTTGGCTTATAAGCATCTTTTATGATGCCAAAAATGAAAAAGCTGGGGCCTTTTTTGTCTGATTTAGACAGGGGGAACAGATTACAGTAGGTTTTATTTCATTCCATAGTGCCAGTTCTGACAATATGGGATGAAATAAAACGGCTGATGTTAGAACACAAACTGTTAATAAGGATAGTACAACATAGATAATTTGTACGTTACTATAAACACAGATATAGATTTAAGTACTAAATTTCAACCAGGAAAAAATTATTTTCCTTCTCCATATACTCTTTAATGATTACACGTGCACTCCATTTTCTATTTCATTTTTATTACAAGTATATGATTTACAACAGTTTTCAATGGGATGAGAACATTTGGACACTGTGAAACAATGAGAGTGTTGGTCTTTTCCCAAAAAGACCAACTAATGACAATTTGTAATCCCTGTAACCTCTAAGTGATGGTGGAAACTTTACACTAGACTTCAGGCAACGTGGATCCTGTGCCTCTCCTGTCTTCCTCCAGACTCTGGGACCTCTATTTCCAAAGGAAATGCAAAATTTGCTTTCGTCAGAAAACATGACTTTGGACCACTCAGCAGCAGTCCAGCTCTTTTTTTCCTTAGCCCAGGTGAGACGCTTTTCACGCTGTTTGTTGGTCAACAGTGGCTTGACACTGTCATGTTTGGCTTGACGTGTTTGGCCCCCATGCTGAATGCACTCGGAAACAGGCAGATCTTTAAGGGTTTTATTGAAAAAACAGAACGAAAGGGGATTCTGCAACCGCAGACCGAAGCTCAGCACAGGGAGCCGGAACCAAGGAGCGTCTAAGGGAATGAGAAGGGCGGTTAACCAGGGACGGAGCAGGGAGGAATGTACAGCTGGACGAACGCTTACCTCAGAGCGGGGAAAGCCGAACTGGGGAGATGGCAGGTTGGACTCTAAGCTTGCCTGGAGGAGGAGAAGGCAATCGTCCAGGTGACCAGAGAGCTGAAGCCAGAGAGGGTGCGAGCAGCACCGGGGAAATCCAGGGAACCAGAACAACGGGGGAAACCTGAAGGAGGTCCGTGAGTGAGGGGGGACCAGTGAGGGGAACCGACTCGGAAGGAACCGGGGGAACCACTCAGAGGAATCCACCATGAGAGGGTATCAGAACACGAGGGGGTACCTGGGAGACACAGAGGTAAGACAGGTTACACAAGAGCTTCTGAAGGCTAGAGATCGTGGTAGTTTAGCATACCACTACGGTAACACTCAGGCGTCCTCCTGCTGTCTGAACGCAGTTCTTATAGAGCGCCCCGGTGCTGCAGAAACAACCTGCTGGTGTGCGAGCACCAATCTGTCAACCTGGAACACCTGTGGAGAAGGCAGAGGCAGCAGAGTCCTGACACCACCCCCCCCTCAAGGGTCGCCTCCAGGCGACACAAAGGAGGATGTCGAGGGACGGGAGGAGAGGAAGGAGTCAATGAGGGACTGGTCAGGGATGGAAGAACCAGGGAGCCAGGACCGATCCTCGGGACCGCGACCAACCCAATCCACGAGGTATTGGAAACCCCTACCTCGTGGATGGGAGGCCACGATACGTTGGATCTGGCATCCATGGTGGTCCAGGGTGGGTGGAGGAGGGTCCGCCGGAGGGCATAAGGGACTGGAGGAGACAGGCTTAATCTGAGACACGTGGAAGGTGGGGTGCACACAGGAGTGAGACGGGAGACGAAGACGGACTGAGCTGGGACTGAAAATGGAGATAATTTCATAGGGGCCAGTGAAACGTGGGGACAACTTGCGGGAGGCAGCTCGGGAGGGAAGGTCTCGTGTGGATAACCAGACTCGCTGACCTGGGAGGTAAGTGGGGGCTGGGACCCGCCTCCGGTCAGCGAATTGGCGATTCTGTTCAGCAGTGTCTTGGAGAGCTTGTATGGTCTGGGTCCAAAAGTGTTTGCAACGGTTGATGACGGGGGCTGATAACCAAGGGAGATCTCGAAGGGGGAGTGACCGGTAGCAGTGGAGACGTGACTGTTATGGGCATACTCAATCCAGGGGAGGTGCTTGTTCCAGTCCGTGGGGTTCTTGGAGGTGAGGCAAAGGAGGGCGGTCTCCAGCTCCTGGTTCATCCGCTCTGTTTGACCGTTGGTCTGCGGGTGGTAGCCGGAGGTCAGAGTTTACCGGGCACCAAGGGCCACAGCAAACTCCTTCCACACCCGCGAGATGAACTGGGGACCACACACAGACAGAATCTCTTGTGGGATACCCTGGAGGTGCAAAACATGTTTCACCAGGAGCTGGGCCGTGAGGAAAGCAGAGGGGAGTTTCCGGAGGGGAATGAGGTGACAGGCCTTGGAAAACCGATCGACAACTGTGAGGATTACTGTCATACCTTGTGAGGAAGGGAGACCGGTGATGAAATCCAGGGCTATATGGGACCAGGGACGTTCAGGGATAGGCAGGGGCTGGAGGAGGCCGGATGGTGGTCTGTTGGAGGGTTTATTTTGAGCACAAACAGGACAAGAGAGAACAAACTGTTTGATGTCCTGGGACATAGTGGGCCACCAGAAAATGCGGGCGAGGAGCGTTCAGGTGCGATGGATGCCAGGGTGTGCGGAAAACTTTTCGGCATGAGCCCATTGGATAACACGGGATCTGACTGAGGAGGGCACATAGGTGCGATTAGGAGGACCGGTTCCGGGGCCAGGGTCGGATGGGAGTGCTTGGGTAATGAGGTCCTGTACCTCCCACTGGAGAACGCCGAGCACACAGGAGGGGGGCAGGATTGCGACCGGTTCCTTTACTGAGTCAGGGGGAGAGTAGAGACGGGACAAGGCGTCGGGCTTCAGGTTCTTAGAACCAGGGCGGTAGGAGATTGTCAGGTTGAACCGGGAGAAGAAGAGGGACCAGCAGGCCTGCCGGGGGTTTATCCGCTTAGCAGTCTGGATGTAGGCCAAGTTCTTATGGTCGGTCCAAATAAGAACTGGTTGCTCAGACCCCTTTAGCCAGTGACGCTACTCCTCCAAAACGAGCTTGATGGCTAGCAGCTCCCGGTCTCCGACGTCATAGTTTCTTTCGGCAGGAGTCAGACGCCTGGAGAAGAAGGCGCACGGGTGTAGCTTCTGATCCTGATCCGATACTTGGGACAAAATGGCTCCCACACCAGTGTCGGAGGCATCGATCTCAACAATGAATTGCTTCAGTGGGTCGGGGTAGATCAGGATGGGCGCCTGGGAGAAACGGGACTTGAGATTGGCGAACGCCGAGTCGGCCTTGGAGTTCCAGGAGAAGGTGACTTTGACAGAGGTGAGAGCGTGGAGGGGGGCGGCGATCTGACTGTAACCCCTAATAAAGCGTCTGGCGAACCCCAAGAAGCGCTGCAGCTCCTTTCGGCTCTCGGGTACAGGCCAGTCGAACACCACCTTGATCTTATCGGGGTCAGATCGTACCCTACCCCCTTCCAGGATGAGTCCCAGGAAGGCAATGGAGGGCTTGTGAAACTCACACTTCTCAGCCTTGACGTAAAGCTTATTTCCAACAGGTGTTGGAGGACCAGTCGGACATGCTTGTAGTGTTCAGTTGGGTTACGTGAGTAGATAAGGATATTGTCAATGTAGACAAACACAAAGAGGTTGAGGTAGTCACGTAAGACGTCATTTACCAGTGCTTGGAAGACAGCCGGGGCATTGCACAGACCGAAAGGCATTACCTGGTACTCAAAATGCCCGAGGGGAGTCTTGAAGGCTGTCTTCCACTCATCTCCCCGGCGGATCCGCACTAAGTGGTAAGCGTTACGTAAGTCCAGCTTAGTGAAGATATTGGCTGACTGAACCGGCTCAGAGGCGGAGGAGATTAGTGGGAGGGGGTACTTGTTTTTAACAGTGATAACGTTTAAGCCCCGATAATCAATACAGGGACGGAGGGAACCGTCCTTCTTAGACACAAAAAAGAACCCTGCCCCAAGTGGTGAGGATGACGTGCGAATTAACCCCGCGGAAAGTGACTCCTTAATATATTTCTCTAGGGCTTGACGTTCTCCCAGAGAAATATTGTAAAGGCGACCCGGAAGGAGGTCTATAGCGCAGTCGTAAGGGCGATGTGGAGGGAGCGAGCTAGCCTGCGCCTTATTGAAAACCTGTCCGAGGTCATGATATTGTTCCGGCACCAGTTTCAGAACATCGGGATCTACCCGAGTGCCAGGCGTGGGGGGGGCCTGAGAGGAGGGAACAGCCGATTGAAGGCAGTTGGCATGGCAACTGGACGACCAGGCTTCCACCCGTCGGTCAGCCCAGTCAATGTGGGGGTTGTGGCACTGTAACCACGAAAAACCAAGTACTAGAGGAGCCTGCTTAACGGGAAAAATGAAAAAGGAGACAAGCTCTCTGTGATTACCTGAAACAACAAGTTCCAGGGGAACGGTTCTGTGGGTGATGCAGGGGAGTTCTCCCCTGTCCAGGGTCGAAACCTGGAGGGGAGAATCTAACGGAACCGTCTCAATTTTAATTTGGAGAACTAAGGAGCGATCGATCAGGTTAAAATCACACCCAGAATCAACAAGAGCGGACAGTTGGAACGTGTCCCGACCAGAGACAATAGCTGCAGTTAAGCAGAGTCACGGAGGAGAAGAAAAAGGAAACTTAGGTTGGTCCGTCAATCTCTCCACTAAAACCGACGGACCTGGTCTTTTGGGCGCTCAGGGCAATCCCTGATGAAATGTGCAGGAGAAGCACAATAGATGCAGAGCCAAGAGCTCATGTGTTGCTGTCGTTCATCCGGAGTCAGCCTAACCCGGCCTAAATGCATTGGCTCTGGGGGAGAAGGAGGTGCTGCAGCGGGTCTAGCCGGTAGCCGCTCGGAAGGAGCTGGCCGAAAAACAGGTGGCCTATCGGAGCGACTCTTACCCCGCACCCGTAAGCGGTTATCTAAGCACACAGCTGGCGCGATGAGTTCATCTAGCGTGACCGGCTGTTCAAGGCGAGCCAGTTCGTCCTTAAGGGACTCATCTAAAGACTGCAGGAAAACAGATCTTAAAGCTCGCTGTTCCCAGCCAGCCGCCACCGTACGAAACTCGATAGCGTAGTCAGCTACCCGTCTGCCCCGCTGTCGTAAGGAGAGAAGCCGCATAGAGTCCTGAGCCTCATCAGACTCAGCAGCAAAAACCATCTTAAACTCAGAAATAAATTCATTAAACGTACAGCCGAAACGCTGACAATCAGGGAAACGAGATTCAGCCCATTTAAGGGCTCGGCCCGAAAAAAGCCGTAAAATAAAAGAGATCCTGGCATGGTCAAGGGCAAAGGTTCGAGGGGACAGATGAACACTGAAATAAGAACCCTCCACAATCTCCAGCCTCACCGGAGAATTTCTCAGGAGTTGGGGAGGAGTTCTCGGGGACGTCCGGTGACGTCATGACTGACGCGGCCTCGGGGGAGGGGTCAGGAGACGCGGAAGCTGCTGGCTGCAGACTAGCATTAAACATGCTAACCAACTGGCTCATCTGGGCTGCTAAACCTTGTAACTGATCCTGTAAACCAAAAACAGAAGCTTCTAAACCTCGAATCTGATCCTGTTGAGCTGTTACAGCGTTTCCGAGTGTACTCGCTGGGTCTGACTGGCCTGACTGTTCTTCTGTAATGTTTGGCTTGACGTGTTTGGCCCACATGCTGAATACACTCGGAAACTTTAAGGGTTTTATTGAAAAAACAGAACGAAAGGGGATTCTGCAACCGCAGACCGAAGCTCAGCACAGGGAGCCGGAACCAAGGAACGTCTAAGGGAATGAGAAGGGCGGTTAACCAGGGACGGAGCAGAGTGGAATGTACAGCTGGACGAACGCTTACCTCAGAGTGGGGAAAGCCGAACCGGGGAGATGGCGGGTTGGACTCTAACCTTGCCTGGAGGAGGAGAAGGCGATCGTCCAGGTGACCAGAGAGCTGAAGCCAGAGAGGGTCCGAGCAGCACCGGAGAAATCCAGGGAACCAGAACAGCGGGGGAAACCTGAAGGAGGTCCGTGAGGGAGGGGGGACCAGTGAGGGGAACCAACTAGGAAGGAATCGGGGGAACCACTCAGAGGAATCCACCATGAGAGGGATCAGAACACGAGGAGGTACCTGGGAGACACAGAGGTAAGACAGGTTACACAAGAGCTTGTGAAGGCTAGAGATCGTGGTAGTTTAGCATACCACTACGGTTACACTCAGGCGTCCTCCTGCTGTCTGAACGCAGTTCTTATAGAGCACCCCGGTGCTGCAGAAACAACCTGCTTGTGTGCGAGCACCAATCAGTCAACCTGGAACACCTGTGGAGAAGGCAGAGGCAGCAGAGTCCTGACAGACACGAGGTATGCGGCAGTTGAAACCCATGTCTTTCAAGCGTCTCTTAGTGGTGGATCTTGAAGCACTGACTCCAGCAGCTGTCCACTCCATGTGAATCTCCCCCACATTTTTGAATGGGTTTTTTTCCACAATCTTGACTAGGGCGCGGTGATCCCTATCGCTTGTACACTTTTTCTGACCACAGTTTTTCCTTCCCTTTGCCTCTCTATTAATGTGTTTGGACACAGAGCTCTGAGAACAGCCAGCCTCTTCAGCAATAACCTTTTGTGTCTTTCCCTCCTTGTGCAATGTGTTGATGGTCGCCTTTTGGACAGCTGTCAAATCTGAAGTCTTCCCCATGTTTGTGTAGGCTTCAGAACTGGACTGAGAGACCATTTAAAGCCCTTTGTAGGTGTTTTGAGTTAATCAGCTGATTAGTTTGTGGCACCAGGTGTCTTCAAAATTTAACCCTTACACAATATTCTAATTTTGTGACACACGGAATTTTGGATTTTCATTTGTTGCCACTTCAAATGATCAAAATTAAATGAAATAAACATTTGAATGCATCAGTCTGTGTGCAATGGATAAATATAATGTACAATTTACACCTTTTGAATGCAATTACTGAAATAAATCAAGTTTTTCAAAATATTCTAATTTACTGGCTTTTACTTGTATATTATCATGATAACAATGCATGTATCATTATGTCATTTCCCTCCTCCTCCCCTAGCTGAAAGTGAAGTTAGCCCAGGCAGTGGAGTTAAAGTTCAAAATCCACCAGTACCATAAGCTAGCCACAGCTTTCTCACCTAGCTCAAGGACTTTCTTGAGGAAAACTCTCCCTTGTCAGGAGTATAGGAGGTCATCAACACCCTGGCAGCACTCACAGAAACATCAGGGACAGAGGAGAGAGAGACAGGCTGTGTGGAGAAATCGGGTGACTAACACTACCATGAACAGAGCATTCAGAGGAGTAGTTAATAGCAAAAGGCCTTCCTTTTATTTTGTGGCATACATTCTCACACACATGGGTGTGTGCAGTATCTAGTGGGTCATGTCTTATATAGGTAAGACCTTTCATAGACAAAGAAATAGGCTATTTGGAAGACAAAGAACTATATTGCAAATGGCAATGTTCTATAATAATTTGTCTTTTTCCTGAAGGTTCATCCCCATCCAGCTCACCCACAAAGACCACAGAGGTGCATAACTTCTTTGCAAATTGTGTCGTAGAGGACGAGAGGGAGGAGGACATTGGCACTATGGAATCAAAGGGTCGCCAGTTGGTCCTTGAGTATATGACTGACTCCAAGTGGACATGCTTTCAGTCTCTTCTTGACTTCTGGAAAGAGAGGTCAGGTGGGCTAGTGCCTGTTGCCAAGAGGCTGCCAGCAATCCCAGCAACAAGTACACCTTCTAAGCGTAGTTTCCATGCAGCTGGAAGACTCATTGAGGAGAGACGTTCCAACCTCAGTCCAGACAATGTAGATGCACTTTTGTTCCTGCATAGCAACATATAAGGTTCCTGGACTCATCCAAGAATGTGTTTAACGTTCAATAATATTAGTTCTTATAGTAAGTTGTTTTCTTGCAAATGGGCAAGTCTGGAAGTTTACCATATCCAGCTTTTTGAGCCATTTGTGTGTGTTATCTAAATTGTGAATGTAATGCCTTTATGCACTTTTTTTGTCAATTAAGCATTGATTTTAAGTTTCAGCAATTTGAAAATTAAAAGTAACTTCTTTGTTCAAAGGAAACAATTAATACATTTCTAAAAGGCAATATTGTACATTTTGTTTTTTCACATAAGATAAGCATGGTCTGTTTCCTTGTTTGTTACTTTTATTATGTATTTATAATTATTATTCTTTTTACTTTTACTAAATTCAGATTCAATGTATTGGCAGAAATCTTATTGAAGACAACAAGAATGGGAGTGGTGCGGGAGCGGGAGTCATTCTGAATGGGAGCGGGATGGGAGTGGGAGTAATTTCACCAGGAGTGGGACGGTACAGGATTTAGATTTCTACTCTGGCCCGGGATCAGGAAAGGACACATTTTTTTTCTGTAGGAGTGGGATGGGACAGGAGTGAAAATCCACTCCCGTGTCAGTCTCTAGCACTGCATGAAAAGTGAGATTTTCGTCCCCGTAAACTCCCGCAGATCTCCCTGATTTTCGTCAGTT
This sequence comes from Cyprinodon tularosa, assembly GCF_016077235.1. Lineage (NCBI taxonomy): Eukaryota > Metazoa > Chordata > Actinopteri > Cyprinodontiformes > Cyprinodontidae > Cyprinodon > Cyprinodon tularosa. Next base: position 13,110 of record NW_024038489.1, read on the forward strand.
TCCGACAATTTGCCAGGTCTGGCTTGAATAACCTACTCAGTATTGGCTGAAACCACTATTCTCAAACAAGTGAAATCGCTCGTGATTGGCAGCAAAACCACACTTGGCCACGCCAGGCTTTAATTTTCTTACTGAGTATTGGACGGAACCACTTCTTTTTAAACAAGTAAAGTCGCTCGTGATTGGTTGGCATATATATATATTGACATATAAATTTACATATATATATATATATATATATATATATATATATATATATATATATATATTTATGAATATATATTTATATATATATATATATTTATGAATATATATTTATTCATTTATATATTTATTCATTCATATATTTATTCATTCATATGCTGTGTATTTATGTTATCCTACACTACTACACAATTATTAGGCTACCATCAAGGACATGAATGAATTTATACAGGAAATGAACATTTGCCAGGAAGCTGTTTATGCAAAGAAAGAGCTTTATTAAAACACACACAACTATATACAACGCGTATCCAAATACATGCGTATCTAAAAATTACAAGTCCGTGAACAGTCCGTTTGCTTCCTCTGGGTTGGAGGTAACTGGCAGCATTCCCTCCGAGGCAGGTCCGATGTGCAGACGCCTACTGTGCGTGGCCCTGTACTTCGGCATCGCTTCTAACCGGGACTGCAGCTTAACACAGAGTTCAGTGAGATCCGGCCTACGAAATGGCGGCGACCGTACAATCCATCCAGAGACACCGCCAACGACGCCATCTTCTTTGTCGGACATGAGGTCGACGGTGGCGGACTTCCAGAGTTCCACTTCCTCATCTGCTAGCACACTCTGCCTCGCCTTCAGCAGCTGAAAAAAAAACAATCAATCAGCGCACTGCGTATGGACACAACACATCTATCAATGCACCTGAAAAATAGTCACCAAATAAAGTCTTACCCTCTTTCTTCTATCCCGACTCCTAGCAGATTGCTTGGCAGCCTCCGCACGCAACGTGTTGGCTGGCTGCGTATATCTGAAGCTCCTGCGTACCGTCTCAAAATACGTCTTACAGGCAGCTGGAAAACAATTAAATGAGAGTGGTATGAATAAAAAAATCTAACGCAAGTCACAGTAACAAGGAAGGAGAAAACATTAAAACAAGTCACTTACAAACAATGTCGTCTTTATCAACATCGTGCAAATCTGGACTTGCTGATATGGCTCCGAGCAAATAGGAGGTCACCACCTCATTGTGAGGCGACAGTAGTCTGTGAAAACAAAATGTACAGCTATGATCGGTATCTATCCGTATCCATTTCCTTTTACCGCAGAATGAAAGCATATTCTTTAAATCTTACCCTGGCTCCGGTTCATAGTGCCTGCAATTAGTCTCCGAGTTGTGAAGACGGCGTACTGCTTCCTGTGAATCACAAAAAATACACTTTAATAAAGCTTGTTCTTGCAAGGCTACTATTAGCCGTAGCTTTAGGCTAGGCTGTTATTAGCCGTAGCTTTAGGCTAGGCTGCTATTAGCCGTAGCTTAGGCTAGGCTGCTTTTAGCTTAGCAGGCAGTAATCGAACATATATTTACCGCTGGCATCTCTTCTTTGAGTTCGTCTTGTTCGACTGCAGAGTCGCCATCGCGTCCAAGAGGAGTTTTACCCCAAAATCTCACATACTCCGCTCCAGACTGCCTGCACAAAGCAAAGCATACATCCTCCGCTGTGGCTCCAGACCGCTCCGCTCTGAGTTCCTTGGAGATCGTAGAGAGCATGCGCGAGATGAACCAGGGTTTCCGCGGATCATTAAAAATAATTACAATTCATTCATTTTTTTTTTAAATCAAGGCTTTAATTGGCACTAAAATTATTTAAATATGTTTATCGAAGTATTTATAATTCTTTAATAAAAAATGCTTATTAAAAACAATAGGGCTCGGGATCCACGTTGCATTGTGGGACGTTGCGGTCATATTGACGGCTACGCAAACGTAAACATAGCTCTGATACAACTTTGTTGTTGAAAGAAGAGACGTAGAAGTAAAAAAGATGTTAAAATCCCGAAAAAGATCTGGAATTTACCAGGACACATTAAATAGAGAAGCCACGGACCGGTATGTTGACAAAATCAGCATTATTAATAATGTGGATCCATATGAAGTTCCAAACAATGAGTGGAGCACCGATGAGTGAGCGCCTATACTTCAAAACAGTTCCGAAGCTACAAGTCCTTGGATTCTCATATGCAGTTCATGAATGGATGGGTTCAGGAGCTGCAGATCATAAAGCCAGCAAACAGTGGGAACACAGTAATCCGTACGAAGGTAAGCTGTGCTCAGACGGGCTCTGGAACCTGCTAGTTTAGCAACTAGCCGCTAATGCTAACAACCACTAACGCATTTTTATGTACTTTTAACTAGCTGCTATGTGTTTCAAAGGTGTAGCTAGTAACGTTCACTGCCAATCCTCCGGGTTTCTCACGTATTTGAGCCTTTTCCCGCTGCCGTTTTTATTATTTTCCCGTAAAAGATCCCAACTTTGAAGGAAAGAAACAAAGTAGGCTATAAAATAAAACCATGCATCTTTAACTTACCAGAATGAAAATGCAGGGAACATACTCTCAATGACATTGGAATACTGTGGAAAGTTATGTTCGGTCGTCTTACAGCCGCGATCCAAGCTAGCCGACGACTCTTTATCTCTGACGCTTGGTCTCCATGGTTACGCCTCCAGGCAGAAAGCGGTGGAAAGTTAACCCGTTTTCTATGTTTTTCCCATGGCGATCATGTGTTGAGCTGTTACAGCCCACAATACAGCAACGGTTTACCATGGTTGAAATCAAGTTAAGGTGAAATTAATCAAATTAAAACACGGCTGAGAGGGAGTACAGTATGCGGTAGTCATAGGCAGTAGTCTGAGCCGCGGTAAAAGAGGCCGTCAAGATGGCGGCGACGCAAAGTGCTTACGTCATGACGACCAAGCCCTATTTCGTCATATATATTATATCGCTATTAATTTGGGTGGAACTGATCATAAAGCCGTATGTTCGGAAAGGAAGCTCCAGGCGGAGAAAAAGCTAGAGGATATATATATATATATATATATATATATATATATATATATATATATATATATATATATATATATATATATATATATGTATATATGTGTGTGTGTGTGTGTGTGTGTGCGTGTGTTTACATACATACAGGAGTCATGGAACTCTGCTTACAGCTCCTTCATATTTCATGTACACTAATACACTATATTGCCAAAAGTATTTGCTCACCCATCCAAATTATTGGAATCAGGTGTTCCAATCACTTCCATGGCCACAGGTGTATAAATTCAAGCACCTAGGCATGCAGACTGTTTTTACAAACATTTGTGAAAGAATGGGTCGCTCTCAGGAGCTCAGTGAATTCCAGCGTGGAACTGTGATAGGATGCCACCTGTGCAACAAATCCAGTCGTGAAATTTCCTCGCTCCTAAATATTCCACAGTCAACTGTCAGCTGTATTATAAGAAAATGGAAGTGTTTGGGAACGACAGCAACTCAGCCACGAAGTGGTAGGCCACGTAAACTGACGGAGCGGGGTCAGCGGATGCTGACGCGCATAGTGCGAAGAGGTCGCCAACTTTCTGCAGAGTCAATCACTACAGACCTCCAAACTTCATGTGGCCTTCAGATTAGCTCAAGAACAGTGCGCAGAGAGCTTCATGGAATGGGTTTCCATGGTCGAGCAGCTGCATCCAAGCCATACATCACCAAGTGCAATGCAAAGCGTCGGATGCGGTGGTGTAAAGCACGCCGCCACTGGACTCTAGAGCAGTGGAGACGCGTTCTCTGGAGTGACGAATCGCGCTTCTCCATCTGGCAATCTGATGGACGGGTCTGGGTTTGGCGGTTGCCAGGAGAACGGTACTTGTCTGACTGCATTGTGCCAAGTGTAAAGTTTGGTGGAGGGGGGATTATGGTGTGGGGTTGTTTTTCAGGAGCTGGGCTTGGCCCCTTAGTTCCAGTGAAAGGAACTCTGAATGCTTCAGCATACCAAGACATTTTGGACAATTCCATGCTCCCAACTTTGTGGGAACAGTTTGGAGCTGGCCCCTTCCTCTTCCAACATGACTGTGCACCAGTGCACAAAGCAAGGTCCATAAAGACATGGATGACAGAGTCTGGTGTGGATGAACTTGACTGGCCTGCACAGAGTCCTGACCTCAACCCGATAGAACACCTTTGGGATGAATTAGAGCGGAGACTGAGAGCCAGGCCTTCTCGTCCAACATCAGTGTGCGACCTCACAAATGCGCTTCTGGAAGAATGGTCAAAAATTCCCATAAACACACTCCTAAACCTTGTGGACAGCCTTCCCAGAAGAGTTGAAGCTGTTCTAGCTGCAAAGGGTGGACCGACGTCATATTGAACCCTATGGATTAGGAACGGGATGTCACTTAAGCTCATATGTGAGTCAAGGCAGGTGAGCAAATACTTTTGGCAATATAGTGTAACTTCTGTACATGGTTCTTGTTGATGGCATTAAAATCATTTCTAATAGCATTAGAATAGCAATAAATTAGAGTCACTCATTCCTTTATGAACCCTGTGAGCGCTTAATTTAATATGACATATTAAAAAAATCCCACCAAAAAATCCCACCAAAAATCCAGCATATGTTCAGTTTCTGCCCAAATATATATATATATATATATATTTGCAGTGATGGGCAGTAGCGCCGCTACATGTAGCGAAGCTATTAGTTTAACTACATGTTCCAGTAGCTTGACCGTAGCGTCGCTGCTTTATTTATCAAGTAACTTTCCTGTAGTGACGCTATTGCTTTGATCAAGTAGCGACGTAGCGTCCACAAACGCTACAAAATCCAGGGCATAACTAAGTAATGAAAGCGGGTTTTCTATTTCTAAACAACAATCAGCCACAAAACTACTGTAAATAGCAGTTTCAGCTGACGTTCTTATCAGTGGCGTAGTAGCACAGGCACACTCAGTAGGGTTAAACAAGCGCACCCTTTCCGAGGCTGTCGTTCTATTGGCTGGAAAGGTTGCTAGGCGACGATCCAACTGCAGCAGAGTGAGCAAAAAATCCGCAAGCAGGGCCTACGGGTTTGCGAGCATATCTGAGACCCGAGCAGAGCGCGGTTTGTGCGCAAAGAGAATGAGGCAAACAAGAGGAGAAAATATCTGTGCAAGAAGCATTAAATCTGAGAGAAGAAACAAAGTTTTGAGAGAGAAGAGAAAATATTTGAGAGAGAGCGCATGTTTGGAGTGTGAGCATTATAAGTTTGGAGTGCAAGAAGATGAAATTCTTTTCTCAAATTGAAATTATGTGCTCTTGCATTATGGCAGGATAATTCTCCCATATCTATGTGCCACTAAGATACTCTAATTAGAGAGCAGTAGTGAAACTTCGATATTGTATTTTCATGGCCTAGTTTACAGGATGTTTACATAAATCTGTTTTTTGCACAGATAAGATTTCTTACGTATGGAGGAACAGCTCTCCCGTATATAAAATAAATAAATAAATGCTCAATAAATAAATAAATAAGCATTTAATTAATTGCCCCCAAAAATACAATGAATAAATATGTAGGTAGAAATTAAATAATATGGTGAGACATATATATATATATATATATATATATATATATATATATATATATATATATATATATAACTTAATTAGCTTCTTTATTTTTTCACCTTTTTTGTAAACAGTTTCATTTGTTACTTGAATCGACTGTTTAATTGAGGTCTGAAGAAGTTTTCTCTAAGGGAAACCCTAAAGAAATAAGATGCCTTTTGTAGGGTTTTGTTTTCCCTAGAGATGTCCATTGAATGCAAACTCATAGCCATGTCTCGATGTGTAGAACACTACACAGTACCTTTCATTTGGTTCTAATAACAGCAGATTGTTTACTAGTTTGTCTATTAGTAATTACTTCAGTTTTTTTTTTATATGCTGATCATAAAGCAATGTTTACACTGTGTTATGTCATTGGCTGATCTTTAATAAATGTTTTAACCAGTGTTTCAGACTCATTTTGAATTGATATTAGGTTGGTACAACGTTAAGTAGCTTCTGATGTAGTTAAGCTACTTTTAACACATTAGTGTAACTTAGCTTGCTATAATTCTTTAGGTGGTAGCTTTGGTGTAGTGAAGCTTCATTTATTGCTGAGTAACCGATAGCTTAGCTCACTACACTGGACAAGTAGCTTGCCCAACACTGTATTTTTGTAGATTTTTGTAACGGGGATAAGGATAATTCAAAACTGCTTTTTTTGAATGAACTTGTTCTCTACTCCCAAACTCAGCATCTCTTTTCATTCCTGTAATAAGAAGTTTCTTTTGAATGGATTTGATTAAAGTTTAAGTCCCTCGGTATAAAATAAATATTTTGATGGAGATGAGAAATCTGCTTCCTCGTTGGTGAATAACCAATAGTTTGGATCCAATCATTTAAATAAACGGTGTTAGTTTTTTCTTTTAATATATAAGAATTGTGCTATAATTTCTAGTCACCGATCTGTTGCTGCTATATTTTAATTTGACGAACCGGAATTTGTCGATGTTCTTTTTCCTGTTTGGTGCGATTGCAATTGCGGATCTTGACCTGGCCGGACCTTATGACCACAGTGTACCAATCTTCTGATGGCTACTTCCAACAGGATAATGCGCCATGTTATAAAGTGAATCATCTCAGACTCATTTCTTGAAACTTTTCCACTTAAGTAATTGTGAATTGAGCATATTGACAGACAACATTTTATTTTTTTATCTTAAATGCAATTTAAAAAAAAAAAATACTGCTCTAAATGTATTGCTCTGTCAGCTAAAGATCTGTTTTGGTCTCTATACTTGAATTAAATAAATAAATTCAAGCTAAAATGTAAGAGGCTATACTAAGCCTGATCTCTTTGTATCAGAGATTTTCTTAGGCCCCGTCCACACGAAGTCAAACCCTGGCCTAAACTCACAAATTTTTAACCAAACCAGCCTCTCATCCATACGAAGCCGGCGTTTCGGGGGTCTGTAAACGATCTTTTTTTTATTCAGCCTTCAGAGTGGGAAGATTTTGAAACGCCGTTTTCGCGTTTCCATCTTTAAGCTCTAACCGCATTTTTTTTTTACACGCATGCGTCATAGCGTCGCCTCTAAACACGCATGCGCGACACAGTATCACAACAACAATGGCGCCGTACTGTGTTGAATGGTTGCTGCTAATGCTACTCACCCTGCTGTCAGGCTTACAACAGAATCTTCTTCTTCTGGAATATCTCCAGGAAGAACAGAGCAATATCGGCGACATAGTTCAGCACCTGAATTTGACTGAACCACGGAAATGGACCCGCAGGGCAACCATGTATTAAAGGGATAGTTCGGTATTTTTGACATGAATCTGTATGGCATCCTCATCACCAGCGGCATGCAATCACACTGACTTACCCCTGGCAGCGTCCTGTGAGCAGAGTTATCGTCCACTTTTGGTCAAGCCGAAAGTAGTCCTGCAGGTTTTTAGGTACAGCGAAATAAAACTTTTCTCTTCCCAAAACATTATGTGTTCAAAAGAGCGATATTTTTGCACCCCAAAAACATTGTAGTTGAAAAAGTCACACGTCGTTATCAATTGGTCCTATTTTCTCTCTGTTCGTATCAGTGCGCGCCGTCATTCAGACAGCGAGCCCAACAACAGCCAGGTCTCCTTCCGCGGCGGAGGGAGACATGCTCTGGCCCAATTCCCGATTCTGGTTGCTATCAAAGTAACATTACACCAATCACTAGGAATCTGTCCAAAATTGAAATCAGGCTCAAGATGAGTGAAATTAAAACAGACATACAATCCTGTACCCTTATCCGGAAGAAAAGTTCCCGTTTGAGTATAGTTATTAATAGGCGGATATATTGTGGCAAACAAAGTACAATTCATGGGATTCGCCTCACGTGTTAATCTCAGCATGCAATCAAAACCCCAGCTATCTCCCAAGTGTAATGGGGCAGGTTCCGTATAAAGATGAGGTCTGGCTGTTGCACATGCAATGCAGTTCCCAATATTAGTTTTTATAGCTGTTTGAACCATCCAATTCAACCATAAATTCCTGTCCTTATACCCAGTCACTGTTTGAATGATGTCCAATGGTGTGACTGCAGTGTAGTCAATTTTAGCCGCATACTGATCAGGAACCTCAATTCCCATTTCTTCCTCTTGGGGCCTGATCAGATTAATTTTAATAATCCCGAGTGGATCTTTCTCATCAATTGAAGCTCCCAAAGTTAAATAGACAGCTGAATCCGCCGGATATTTTTTAAAGAAGGCATTATGCATTGAGGAAATAGTTAACACAAGAGGATTTTGACCCTTCGCTGGAGAATTTCCTATAGTCCCTCGTTTTATGGTTACCTTGTCATATTCAGTGACATATTTATAAGCATAAGGTGGACTCCAACTTGATCCCACCCATCTGAAAGCCGAATTCCAAGTGGGACACAAATGTCGAAACCCATTCTCCTGAGTAATACAATGTCGCTGTAAAGTGAGATCTCCACACAAATACAAAGGAGTCTTCTGCCAGGATCGAGGAGTCTACCAGCAGCGACGAGTTACCTCACACGGGTCAATTTGGAAATCAGTCAAAGTACCCAAACTATAATTCAATTCAATTCCATGATATTTAGTGAGGCACTTGTCAACAGGAGATCTCAAAGAACGCTTCACACGAGCAGTCACATTTCCACCAGAGACTCCACGTTCAACAGAAATCGGTCGGAAATCAGATGTCTGATAGGAATTTAGTCCGCTGGTAGACCCTCCTAAAGCCCATACTCCCAGCAGAATAAGTCCGAAAAATACACATAGCAAAAGCTTCCACTGCCAGATCATGTGTTTTAAGCTGAACTCCAATATCTGAACTTATCAAATGTGTCTTGCGCTATTCAACAATTTAATACTCACCTGATGAACCACAAAATTTTAACCAGTAAAAACTAAAACCAAAAATACATTTCACTTATCAAATATGAAAAATCATAAAACTCAGTTATCTCAAAGAGAAGCAAACACACAATAGGAATATCAGCCCAGAATATGAAATAAAAAAAATAAAAGTAAGATATCTTGAAATTACTAAAAAATGCTCAGCAGACTTAAAAGACAATATTCACCACAAAAACTACAATTTGTCAATAAAAAACAATGACAACATCAAAAAATACATCATAAACACATAAAAATTACAAAATAACTTTTTTTTTTTTTTCACAATTCAATAATAAGAACTTAGAGATCGTCTCTATGCTCTTTCAATAGTCCTCCAAAAATGAATATGAATTCTTAGTCAGGAAACGATCCAAAAATACGCGCAAAAAGAAACGAATGTTCTTGAAGAGTTCGCAAAAAAACGAAAACACGCAATAAAGAGAAGATAAGTTAATGTTGATCTTGTAGCCTGATCCTTCACGTGTTTCTCCTCGGTTGTAAACCTCAGGTTTCCACCTGAGTGTCCGTTGCTCACTGAAAATTGGAGTATTATGCCAATTTAACAGTGAGTTTAAGGAGAGGGTGCAATCTCCTTTTCTCAATGGAAGGACACCGGAACAGGATTATTGTGCCTGTCCGGGCCTTTTAAGCCTTGTGATTCAGGAAAATGAAGTAATCTTGGCAGGAATCCCTGCTACACTTCTGCCTGGTACTGCAGATCCTCCTCCGCGTTGGGATGTGCCTGCAGACACTCCTCGACCGCAGGTTGAGACTGCAGATTCTCCTGTATGCCTTGAAGCGTGCGTTGTGGCTCCTCAGCTGCTGTGCACTGACTCCAATGGAACCACGTGTCTCCTTTCCCTTGTAGACGGACAGCATGAGATGTCCTCTCCACGACTCGGTATGGTCCGGTGAAGCGAGGTTCAGACCACTTTCTTTTGATGACCTTCAGCGCCTGAAGGTCATCAAAAGAAAGTGGCCTGAACCTCGCTTCACCGGACCATACCGACCATACCCAGTCGATTCCTGGAACTGGTCCCGAGCCTGGACGTTCCTCTGTCGTCTGGTATTTTGTAAATTCTGCTGCCAGGACCTGTAACTCATTGAAGAAATCTTTATGAGATAAATGTGCAAGTTCACCTTTCCATCCTGGGATGCGGGTAGCAGGTCCTGGAAACATCCGTCCTGTCTGGAGCTCATATGGAGAGAACCCTGTTGATTGGTTAATAGACATTCGGACAGACATCAAAGCAATAGGCAAAGCATCTACCCAATTTAATTTGGTATGTGCACATACTTTAGCCAATTTTAGTTTAATAGTTTGATTTAATCTCTCAACCTTACCCTGTGATTGGGGATGATATACTGTACCGAATGAATGCTTCAATCCGAGCATCTGCTCCACTTTCTGCAGATCTTGGTTCCTAAAATGAGTGCCGTTGTCTGATCTTACCTTCTCTGGAAATCCATGGGTCGGAATGTAATGATTGATCAGACACTTTATAACAGCTTTGCTGTCCTCCTTTTTTGCTGGCCACGCCTCTGGCCAGCCCGAGTATGCATCAACACACATTAATACATACCTGTATCCTCTAACGGGCGTTATCATGTCTGTAAAATCAATAATAATTTCCTTACCTGGTTGTGTAGTGCAAGGGAAATGTCCCCTTGGTGGTCTGATAGTTGGTTTTGCATTGTGTTGTCCACAAATTTCACATTTTTTCACATGATCCTTGACCATGTCCCTCAAAAATGGATGCCACCAGTGCTCTAAGTTTTTTAACATCTGTGTAACGCCCACATGTCCAAGTCCATGAGCTTCCTGAAGAACCTGGATTCTCATATTAGGAGGAAGAATTACTTTACCATTCGGTCCCCGCCAGAGTCCCTCCATGCAGACGGCACCTCTTGCTTTCCAGACTGATCGTTCTTCAGGTGACACGCTTTTCTGATGAGAAATAATTTTCTCCAGGTAATTTTGTTCCATCTGCTCAATTTCAGTACTTACCATTAAAAGAGATGGCAGGTATCCAGCTGCCCTTTTAGCGGCCTCATCCGCGGCCGCATTTCCTGCTGCAACTCTGGTCTTGCTTTGATCATGTCCCTTGCATTTAATCACCGCAATAGATTGAGGCAGCAGTAATGCCTCCGCCAATTCTTTCATTTCAGTTTCATGTTTTATGGGCTTTTGTGCTGCAGTTATAAATCCTGCTCTAAGCCACTGAGGAAGTTCCACGTGTACGGCACTAGCCACATAGGCTGAATCACTGTATAGATTCACCCTCAATCCTTCAGCTAATTTCAGGGCCTTAACCATCGCTTTCACTTCTGCTCTCTGTGCTGATTGGGCACCCTGTAACCTTTCTGCCTTTAAAACCTGAAACTCACTGCCCACATCTTCCACTACAGCATATGCTGCTCTCAATCCATCTGTGTCATGTTTAAAACAGCAACCATCTGTGTAAAAATTTCTCACATCTTTACCTCCTAAAGGAGAAGCTTGTAGGTCAGGTCTTATTTTTTCTTCCTTTTGTACTAACTCCTCACAGTTATGTGGCTGTCCTTCTTGCATCCTGTCAGTCATATTCACTCCGTTATGTACAAAAGTTATATTAGGTGATTCCAGAATTTTGCTCAATTTTTGTTGTCTCAATTTTGTCAATGTGAAGTGTTGTGAATTCACATATGCTACCACACTGTGTGATGTCATAATCTGCAATGGATGACCCATCACAATGTGTGCTGTTTTTTGAATCATTTTTCCGACACCTGCTGCATGTCTTGTACATGCAGGATGCCTTTTCTCCATAGGATCTAACATTGCACTGACATATTGGAGAATTCTCCTCTCACCCCCTTTTTTCTGAAACAGAACTGCATTAACTGTCAGCTCTGTTACAGAAACATCCAAATAGAACTGTGAAGTATAGTCAGGAATGGCCAACTGCACTGCAGCAGCCAATTGTTGTTTCAGAGAAATGAATGCATCTTCTGCCTCCATAGTCCAATTCAGAGCATGGCTGCGATTACGAATCCCATGCTCTCTGACTAACGCCCGTAAGTGGTCCGTCAGTCCAGTATAGTTAGGAATGTAATTCCTACTATATCCAGTCAGTCCAAGAAAAGACAACATGTCCTTCACAGTACATGGTTTGGGGTGATTCAAAATCGCAGATTTATGACTGGGAGACATCTGAGTGCCTGTCCCAGTGATAATCCGTCCCAAAAAGGAAACTTGTTTCCTCGCAATTTGCAATTTAGATTTGCTGACTTTAAAACCCCTGTCAGCGAGATGTGACAAGAATCGTCGTGTGGCTTCAACACAAGACTCCAACGTTTGTGCTGCCAGCATGAGGTCATCAACATACTGAATCAAGGTCACACCTTCTGGTAACACACAGTCCAATAACTGATGTTTCAAAATCTGATTAAAAAGCCCCGGGGAGAGAGCAAAACCCTGTGGCAGACGCGTATATCTCAGCTGCTGACCTCTGTAGGTGAAAGAAAACACATCTCTACATTCCTCAGCCAACGGGAGACAAAAGAAAGCGTTAGCAAGGTCCACACATGAGAACCAAGTTTGAGAGGGATCAAGGTTAGTTAGTGCAACATGGGGATTAGGTACCGTAGGGGTAAAAAAACAGAATTAATCGCCCTAAGATCATGTGCCATGCGGTATTTACCTGTCCCCTTCTTTTCCACAGGTAAAATAGGAGTGTTCCAGGAGGAGGTGGAAGATTCTAGCACACCTGCCTCTAAAAGACCCCTAATAGTTTCTGCTATCCCCTCCTCTGCCGCCCGCTTGTGAGAATACTGTGACCTCCAAATAGGAGGACCCGGTTGTAAATCAAAGGTGACAGGTGTGACATCAACAAGCCCCACATCAGTGGGACCTGTAGCCCACAAACACTCCGGCAAAGAAGACAACATTGCTGCAGCAGTTGGATGATCAGTCAACTCCCTGCCATGGTGCCTAGGAAGTTGAACATGTTCCAAAAGTACAGAGTCCATAGCCGAACATTTTATTTTGTACGTGTTTGTAGAAGGAGAGAAGGAGAGGTCAGGAGCAACAGTATTCTGCCAGTCTGAAACTGCAAAAGAGCGTTTTACCACGCCCCCCAATTCCATGGCCTGATGGCCAGGATGCAGAGCCAAAGAAATATGTGGAACTGCCTCATCATGCATCTTATACCAAGCCAACTGATCCTGAGTCAGATTAACCGCAGCAGCAACACCCTCCGGTGCCACATAAATGTCCTGTGAAAACACAGTCCAATCTTTACCAGCTAAATGCAGCTCAAACTGCTCCTGGAACCATTCAGTCTGGTCTTGGTCATAAAACAAAGTTACGTGAGGAAGATCAGGAGTCGGCCCATACGGTGCAAGTGCTTGGATCCAGGGTTTCCAAAGCAGAAAACAGGACAGGATCCCAGCATGGTCAGTCGTCTCTGGCTGTAAAAGACCCCAGTATATGTCAGCCAGTAGCTCCTCAGATTGCTGGAGCAAAAATTGTCCATGTGTATATACTTGAGAACAGGCATGGGAAGATCTATCAGGAAAAGTGACAAGTAGTCCATCAGGTCCACACAAAATAGTCGCCCCCAGAGCCATCAACAAATCTCTCCCTAATAAGTTCACAGGAGATGAGGGGGAACACTGTTGGATTCAGGAAGAATAACTTTGCAAATAAATAGAAATTGAGCCTGCACACGAAAGAGGTTTTAGCAGCTACAGTACTGCAGGAGCGGAAGGAGAAGCCCAACCCAACTTCAAGCTTTCCTCCTTCTCCGAACCCCCTCCTGCAGCCGTCTTTTATTAACAGAGCATAGCACATGATTACAAAACAGTATTTGTTCTGACACAACAATTGATCAGTTCATAAAGACAAGATGCTCCATCAGAATGACAAGGCAAGATGGTCTCCTGACTGCATCACAAGACACAATGCAGCAGGCAGGATGGTCTCCTGACTGCAAAAATGTTTCATAAGCACACAATTTTATAATCATCATTGATTAAACCTGACAAACACACAAAAGGATGTGTCACTTTTTGTCTGCCCACAACTGTGTGTAAAGGTGTGGAGATAGGCAGAGTTTGTTTCACCCCAGAAAAACCAACCACTGATATTGTCTGATCAGAAAGTTTTTGCAAAGGAAGGACAACATTAATGGTGGAATATGTTGCCCCTGTATCCACCAAAAATGGCAATGTTTGTCCATCAACCATCACATCAATCAGGGGATCTGCCAACGCTCCCTGATGCAGGTTCTTCTCAGGGGTGTGTCAATATTCTCCAGTCTGGAAGTACTGGCCAGGATGTTGCGGAAGCAATGCAGCATTCGGAGGTTCTTGTGGCGTCAGGTCCGGCAATGCACCCTCTTGTGCAGGTGTATAGTGAGGGCACTGCTGAACCCAGTGACCCTCTTCGCCACAATAAAAACACTTGTCTCTGCGTCTCAAGCCTCGTCCACCCCTTCCTCGCACACCCGACCATGCGGCCGCTCTCCCTCTTCTCCCACGCCACCCCGGAAAACCAGACTGCCAACGTGGAGCTGCATACATGTGAGGACCAGGTTGTGCTACTGCCACAGGAGCCTGAGTAGAAACAGGAACTAATGGAGTAGCAGCTATTAACATAGCCTTGACCTCCTTCCGGTCCTGTTTTGTAAGATGAAGCTTTTGTCTGGCTTCACTTAACTGAAGCCTCAGTAATTGTTTCTTAAAATCCTCCTGCTCCTTCTCCGCCTCTCTCTCCTCATCCTGAGAAATCTGCAAATTATGCAACAAATGCAACTCCCATTTCGCATGTTCACAACCTTTCAACTCCGGGTTTTTTCTCATCAAGGCAGCGACAGAGGGAGGGACACCATCCAAAACAGCCTGACGGAAATGTTCCCTCATTAATGTAGCACCAGTTAGATGAACCCCAGTTTGCCGTCTCCAGATGTCTAAGGCTTTATCTAAAAATATTTTTGGGTTTGAGTCCCATAAAAATTTAGGAATAAGTGAAAGAGACACAGGGGGAAACATGTCCCTCAGGGCCGCACCCACAGGAGTCAGAACAGCTGAAAGAGGCGTATGGTCAGGCTGATTTGTAGTTCCAGCAGACAGTTCAACATTACGACAATTTGTTGTTGTTGTTGAACGACTTAAAATAGCTCTGAAATCTCCCAAAGCTAAGGTTAACGCTCCTGTTAGGGAATCCAACGCCTGTAACCAAGGAATAGCACCATCCACCAGAGAGGGTAACTTATCAATAAGGGTCTGCAGATCCCCAAAGGAGAAAGGCTTATATCTCTGACCCTGTTGTGTTACTAATAAGGGCATAACATGATTAGATGAGCTCTCAGAATGTACTGATGTAGCCTCCGAATGACTCGATAAAGTAGAAATACATGTGGTCAAGTCATCAATATCACGCCGCAGACTCTCCTCAATTTGCAAAAAGTGCTCAGGAAAAGAATCTACGCCAGAGGAGGCAACCACAAACTGAGGTGTGTCAATGTCACAAGGGGAGGGACTAGCCTCCCTATTCTGCAGATCAATTAGATTGGTCCCATCCTCATGCAACCTAGGGGTGGAGGTAAACCTCACAGCGCCCCTCATGTGTGGGTGAAAAGATGAGGAGTGTCCTAGAGAAGGCGGAGCTTCCTCTCCAAGACGTCCCACCAGTTTCATATCCATGCTCAGTTGTACCTCCCCCTGTTCCTCCTCCTTAGAGGAAGGGGCTAAGGTGGGGGCGGTGCTGCATGGTTGATGTGTAATACGAGTCATACTTGGCGAAGTCGCAGAAGGAGGCAGGGAAAAACAGAGTTTTTCACGCTGGACTCGATCTGCCATAGGAAGACTATCAGAAACAGAGCAAAAATGTATAAGGGATGTCGGGGATAGAGTCGTTAACTCGGGTGCCTCCTTTACCGGTGGAGCACCAGAAACAATCGGAGGAGGAGCTCCCACAATATCCCATTCTGCCGTACCCATACAAACATCCAAAACTGGATACAATCCCGGGTAAAAGGGATTTGTATTATTATATGGAGGCGGGAGTGGAGCATCAGATGGACTAGGTAGCTGTTTAGGTTGTTCAGAACATACCTCCGGACGATCTACCTGAGCGTGAAATGAGTCCGAAGTCTGTGTAACTGACCCCTTTTTATAAAGGTGATCCGTTCCCTGCCAACCCACCAGAAGGTTAGCCCACAACTGTCTATCCTGTTCCGCGTTCTCTAGCTTTTTAATTAGTCTTTTCTTGCCAAACAGACTAGCTTCATCCTTCTGTAATCGCACTGCATCCCTGACAGCTAAGGCTTGTTTTAAACAATCATTCAAAATCAAACCCAAAGGCTTTGTCGCAGTAAGAAGTTCGTCCTGTTTGCGAACCGCATTTTCCAACATGATTTTCAAATCAACCGCCTTCAGATGAAGCGAAGCCAAACCAAGCTGCTGATCATAAATACTAATTAAGTCATCAATCTGTTCCCGCAGAGTTTCCCACGGACCTAGACCATAGGAATGGCCAATAACATCTTTTTGCAACTCGGAGTCCATCCTATCGTTACAATAAAAATGCAGCAAAAATCAACTCAAATCAGCACAAACAGCGGTTTTCAGCGTTCCACTCAGCAATCTGCACACAGACACAACCACACAGAGCTCTGCAGATTCAGACACCACACACCACAGCAGCAGTCTCAAAAATTGCCACAAACATAGAAATACAGACAACACAAAACACAGTCTCAGACAAGCGGAAAAGACAGAGAAGAAAAATAAAAAAAAAATAAAAATTAGGCGCCGGCTACAAAATATATATGATGCATCAATCTCAGTCCCTCACTTCAGAGCTGGGTCAAGCTCGAGGCGAAAATAAGCCTCAATTTAGTTTATTCGATCAATCAATCCGCCCAGTGACAAAAGGTTTTTTTTTTCTGTTCCAGCTGGGGAGAGCGATTGAACCCTTATTAAATCAAATAATTTATTTTAGTCCATTATACTACAAGCAACCCGATTAAGGGTGCCAAAGAAAGGTGATCCAACCTGCTATTATTCCTTTATTTTCCACGAGTGATACAACTCGGTCCAATTAACCTGCTATTAGTCCTTATTCCAGTGGTTCCCAAAGTGTGGGGCGCGCCCCCTAGGGGGGGCGCAATGCCATTGCAGGGGGGGCGCGGGAAGCGGTATGGATGAAAAAAAAAAAAAAGAAAAAAAAAACAGCGCTTGCTTGACTGAGAATAATGGACAGTTGTGACACTGCAACCCAGATTTGAGAAGATCTGCAGCAACAAGCAGGCTCACTACAGCCACTGAAAAGATGGGAGGATTAAAGTACAAAGAAAAAACTCTCAGGGAGCTGTTAAATGTTTTCACTCCATTTTGCACAGATGCTTTTTAATGTAGCCTATAGATTATAGCAAATTTAAATATTGTTACAAATAAAAAAAAGAAATATGTTTAAAATAACACAGACAACAAAGAATCCTCTTCTAATCTACATTATAGAACTATGAAAAAAATACAGTTACACAAAAGTGTTCCACTGTAAAGATGGTGTAGTTTGTTTTGTTGCAACCTGAAGTGTGAAATAAACTTCAATGGAGTTTGAAAACAAAATATGTGTATAGATTTATTATATCTGGTTGAACGATGTGTGTGCCCAGTTTATTCTTTTTTTTTTTTTTTTTTGGGGTCGTGGGGGGGTGGGGGGGCGTGGAAATTTTATTGTAATCCAAAGGGGGGCCCAGAAGAAAATCTTTGGGAACCACTGCCTTATTCCATGAGTGATACAACTCGGTCCAATTAACCCAAATAATTATAAGTCCACTGGAGATGAGTTGAAATCTCCGGCTGATACAAGCCAAAACTATCCAATACACAGCCACCCGAAATTCTTTTTTAGAGGCACAGGCATGGGTCCTCAGGGTTAAAGAATATACATTTTAAAAAAAAAACCCAGCTTAAGTCAGAGTTAACGTAAAGGCTCTGTTTGAACTAGCCACAGTTCCCTGTAATGTGTATTTATTCAAATCCTTAAACAACCGACTCTTTTAGGAGGGATTCTATCTACCTCTGCAGCTTCTGAATTCTGTGAGGCCGCACACAGCAAATCAGCCCCAGTCCGACCACACGGCGCTTCAGACAACTAAAAAATAATCAAATACGGTCTTACCTCACCGAAGCGTCGGGCCGAGACGGATCAATCAGGACCAAACAGCCGCCCGCCGAGACTCCAGAACCGGTACGAGCCCCCAATTTGTTAAGGAAGAAAATATTCTAAATAGTTAACTTTGGAAAAAGGTTGGCTTTTTCTCTTCCCTACCCAGGTGCGCTCGGCGAGCTGCGTGTGGCCCCCAAGGAAAACCAGCAAGGCATGCGGACGTCACAGAATCACAGAATTGAATCCAACAAAAAACAGCTTATGAATTAACAACAAAACTGCAGAACAACAGAAACATACATTCAATTACCTGAGGTAAAGAAAATAGAAAAGAAAGGCAAAGACGCGTCTTTGGAGAGAGCTGGTGCAAAAGCAAAATAGTGGCAGCTATCTGAATTTTTGCCCCTGTGCACAAAATTTTATAATGTAGATAAGTCCTTCCCTTTAGTATAAGGGCCTCCGCTTGACCAATTGGAAGCTACCTTGGACACTCAGAAAAACTAATTTACAGCCGGGCCTCCACTGGATTCTGAGGTCATCTGGCTGTCATGAGATAAAGTTTCACAGTATTGATGTGGAATGTTGAGGGCCCCTTTCCTGCCATAAATCTCAGGAACAAACTTAAATTCAGTATTTTGGTTCAGGGAAAGGTTATCTTCACAACTCAATCTTGCTCTTCTGCACCATTTCACCCCAAAAGATTGAATCCTGCCTTAAACCACATAGAATCAACAGAACATGAGATACAATTCCTTTTTCTCACATATAAAACATAATATTCAATCTAACATATTCAATTACCCCATTAAACATATATCCTGAGCAATTTTCTAATACTAAACAAAACATTTTCATTCAAACAATTTCAATTTGATTCTGATATTGTCACAGATAGTACAATTTTCAATTAAAAAACATGATATTAATACTTAAAAAATGTCTTAAAAACTAAATGTTAGTGTTTTAACATTCTACATTTTATTCAGTATCACACCATCTCAGATGTTTATTCTGGAAGACTTTTGATCTTCTGTAAACCAAGCAGACCTCTCCCCTGAGGCTCAACTGGTATTCACCCCCCAGGAGATACTCATTTTATGGCCTCCTGTGCTTTGAATACTTACCCATTAGTAGTTTTAAATCATTAACACAGCCTTGTTCAAAATTAAGAAATATGGTCAAAATGAGAGTGTTCAACATACCTTTTACACATGCCATAAGATTAACTGTATTAAAAACTAAAATAATAATTTTTCTTTAACAAATTCCATGGGGGGAGGCATGGGGGGAAGACTGCCTAAGAAAGTCCACGTCAATTTCTGACAATTTACAGGAGTTTTCGGCGAAGCGTGCAAATTGCCGTAAACTGCTGCTAACCTGAAGTTCCACGACAATCTACAGTGCCGCATATTGACGAAAATCCCACTTTTCATTCTAGCATAGACCGCGAGGACCTGAATGTAGCAGGCCCTGTTGTTAGCCAAGGAGCAGAGGACAGAATCACGGATACACCCGATGCTAAGCGCAACAAGCTGGAGCAACCCCTCCTGCACGAAACTGACATAGAAACAGGGAAATAGGGTCTTTAC
>NW_024038490.1:0-32331 GCF_016077235.1 Cyprinodon tularosa
ACAAAGTTACAAAAAGAAGAGGTTTTCTTGCTTTGAAATTTGGATCAGGGAAATTAAGGGTTAAATGTTCAAAAGAGTTGTAGGTATTAACTGTTTTGGGAGTAATCAGTAAGTCAGACTGAAAGATTGTTGCTACTCCTCCTCCTCGCCCAGAACTTCTGGGTATGTGAAAATTTAAATAGCTTGAAGGAGTTGCCTCATTTATGCTCACATAATCCTCTTGCTGCAGCCAGGTTTCTGTAAGGCAAAACAAGTCAATGTGATTATCACAAATCAAGTCATTAACTAGCAGAATTTTAGAGGAAAGAGATCTTATGTTAAACAGACCACATTTAATTGTTTTAACTTTTCCCCCAATTGGAGTTATTTTGATTTTAATTAGATTATCATGATTTACTCCTTTGGGAATCTTTGCTAATTTATTAGATTTTGGTCGTGGGCAAGACACTGTCTGGATGGAGTAAAGAGTGGGTAACAGTAGAGAAGCTGCAGAGATGTGTGTTAAACTACAACTCTGCTTCCTGGTCTGCACCCTGGGTGGTCAGGGTTTTGGAGGACTAATAAATGTGGCCAGATTCCTAGAAAGAAGAGCTGCACCATCCAAAGTGGGATGGATGCCGTCTCTCCGAATCAGACCAGGCTTTCCCCAAAAGGATTGCCAATTATTAATGTAGCCCACGTTGTTTTCAGGACACCACCTAGACAACCAGCGGTTGAATGACGACATGTGGCTAAACATGTCATCACTGGTCAGATCAGGAAGGGGACCAGAGAAAGCAAATTTTTTTGGCAAACTTACACACCGAAGCAACACTAATTTTAGTGACCTCCGATCGGCGTAACCGGGTGTCATTACCACCAGCGTGAATAACAGTCTTACTGTATTTAACCTTATCCTTAGCCAGCAGTTTCAGGTAGGATTTGATGTCGCCTATTCTGGCCCCCAGCAAACTTTTGACTATGGTCCCTGGTGTCTCTAATGCCACGTTTCTGACTATGGAGCTGCCAATCACCAGAGTGGGCTTCTCAGTGGGTGTGTCACTGAGTGGGGAAAACCGGTTAGAAATATGAACGGGTTGGTGGTGACCAGTGGGCAGAGATCCACGACTACGCTTTCTGCGTACAGTTACCCAATCGCCTGGCTGCTCAGGCGCTGCTGGAGGACAGCTACGTGGGGGGCCTACTTTAACTCCTGGATGTTCAACAGCCTGAAGCCTGGATTCTAACTCTGACACCCTCGCCTCCAAAGCTACAAAAATACTACACTTATTACACATCCCATTATCACTAAAGGAGGCAGAGGAATAACTGAACATCTGACAGAGAGAGCAGGAGAGAGGAGAGGAAGAAGGAAGAGTTGGAAAAGAGTCAAGGGAGGGAGAGAGAGAAGCCATAGCAATGCTAAGCTAGCGCTAGCCTGGGCTAGCTACTCCTTGCTATCAGAAATAAAACCGTGTGAAACTGACAAGTGCTCAGTAGAAAAGTGCAGCAGAAGGCGCTATGTTTGAAAGTAGTCAGTTAGAGTTACTTAGATACAGAGATATCACAGAAAAAAAATGTATGTCACTCAAATAAATGGAAGTAGCTCCCCATCACTGCCAAATATAACCCCAATCGTCCAAGGATAGCTTCAATCGTCCAAGGATAGCTTCAATCGTCCAATGATAGCCTCAATCGTCCAAGGATAGCTTCAATCGTCCAATGATAGCCTCAATCGTCCAAGGATAGCCTCAATCGTCCAAGGATAGCCTCAATCATCCATTCAGCTTTTCTGTGCTGAAGCAACTATCAACTCCACCTCTTCATAACGTGCTGCTGACATTACTAAGGAAGCACAATAATCTGCATTTTTTGGATACACTGAAAAAAAAATAGAGGTTGACAGAACTTAAATTTTCTAGGCAACGTGATGCATTTGGTTTTTTGAGTTTTCCTTACTTAAATTCACTGTGGTTGAGTTTACAAAGATTTTTGAGTTCTGCCAACTTAGGTTTTTGGAGTGTTACATAGAAATTTTGAGTTCTACCAACTTAGGTTTTTGAGTTTCACCTTTAAGTTCTGAGTTCTATCAACTTTGTTTTATGAGTTTGACATATAGATTTTGAGTTCTACAAACTCAGATTTTGTAGTGTTATCTGCAAGTTGAGTTCTATATACTCAGTTTTTTTAGTCCTACCAATCGTCTTCACTACCAATCATTCATCACACAAAAAATTATGTTAATACAACATTTTTATTGCTTCAAGTCAAACATTGTATCAATAGATACAGTATAAAACCATGTTCAACAACATAATCTTAACTGCACAGATCAAAGTAACCTGACACTGGACCAGAATGTTCTAGATTCGTAAGAGTGATGATGAGGGAAAAAACAGTAAGACACCATTTTAGTAAGAGGAAAACACACAGGTAATTTTTTGTGAAGTAAGTGTATTAACATATATGAAAAAATAACAGTTTTACAAATTTGGACGGCCTTCAGTTTGTTTTTTTCAATTGTAGTCTCTTTAAATTGGATGCACCCTTTAAAAAAAAAAAAAGAAATAAAATGTCTTGTTTCCCAACGGAAAAAGAAAAAGGTTTTCCCTTTTTATCTCTGAGTTTTTCTTTTTAGTCCTACCACTCCGACAGGACGATGAATGCAAAAAAAGAAAGTCCTCTTTAGTCCAAATCCTTCTCCTCAGTCCAAATCCAGATGTTCACACGGTTGGCTCGCCATCTCCATTTAAGGAGAGAATCCAGAATCCAGGGTATCCAAAAAACCCTGCCTGCATAGCACAACAGGGCTTAGTTAAATCCATTCACTTCTTGTTCTTAACTGTACAGTTTATATCTCTCCAAGTATGATAAATTTCAGTGTGTAATGTAACTTTTCTAACTCATTACGAATTAACTGCTGCATTACAGGGTTAACATATAAACTGTTAATGTCACTGTTTTTCTTGTAAAGCAAATAAAATCATGAAAGCAAAAAATCCACATGTAAATAATGTAAATAACAGTAAATACCCACATCGGATTAAGAAAGTAAAATAATGTAGTCTTGTAATATTCTGTGCCTGAGTGCAACAACACTGCACTACATAAAACAATTTAGAAATTTCATAAGTTATTACACTCAACTTAATGTCTCTTTTCATTTGTACAATGAAAATAACAGGCACACTCTTTTCTCTATGCATAAACACTCACCCGCACATGCGCGGCACAAACACGCATGCGCACATGCGCATTATAAACGCGCACGTGCGCGGCTTTTCCTTTCATCAGAACGTGAAAAACATGTGAACTCATGCTTCAACTCGGTGGCAATACACCACAAGGGAATGCTAACTCACGGAGCTAACCGCTAACTGTCTGTACTTTGCAGCACTCACCGGGGAAAGAAAAGATTCAGAAAACTGGTGAGGTCCCAGGGTTGTTCCTCCATGGTTCTCCAGATGCATAAAATCACAATGTCCGCCAATCTTCTCAAACACGAGGGAAAAAGGCTGTGCCCTTGAAGAAAGGGATAGGAAACCCCGTACCGTAGTGGGTGTGTCCATGAACATAAGCAGTGCGCATGCCCATGAGTTTACAGTTGAGGGAACTCAAAAAATCTTGTATAGGCGATTTAAAACTCCTTGTTAAACCAACTTCTGAGAATTTGAGTTGGGCAAACGTGTATTTATTTGTTAGATGTCAAATTTATATTTCTGAGTCGGATTACAATACAATTGTGTGTTAGAACAACAATTGCCATTTACTTTTTTAACAGTGTAGAAACCAAAAAAGAGGAGCAAAGTGAAATTCAGGGAGGTGATTTCTGACAACATGTTATGGTATGGTTAGTGTGGGTAGGGCTATGATCACATTTAACCTGCAGGAACCCGGTTCATCTGGTACACCTGTAAGATGGTGCATCTTATGGGACAAACCCACCAATAATCACACAATTTCGATATAATTTATTTTTAGATGCTTTTGTTGGCATTTAAATTAAAAAATGTTTCTTATAAATAAACTAAATTAATTATAATTATCCTCTCTGATTACTTTATACCAGCCGTGGGCTTAAAGGCCAGATAAAATAGTTTACCACTATTATTGAGTTAACCCTTTAAAATGAGGCTAAAGTGGGTTTAAAGCAGGATTAGGATGTGATCTATAGCCCCTTTATGTCGGGGTCAATCCAGACCACCAACATAAAGCTCACAGCAAAATAACTTCAGAGTTAGCCTTTGGTATGCGTGATCCCGCTTTAAGAAGTGCCCCATACGACCGAATAACAAGAGAGAGAAAAAAACATGCAGATACTTTGGCTTTAAAATGATATTTAATGATTAAGATATGCCAGATTGTATTAAATATTAATGTGTATGACATATATAGTATATTATTAGATCATTAGTAGGCTTCTCCCGGCAACAATCTTTACAATCAGTACAATTAGAACTACATATTGCATTATTTGAAAAGTTTATTTAAGTCAGAAAAAAATTCTCCCTCTCTCTTTGTTCACATTAACAGGGAAAGCCATTTTAGCCTCACCATCTCCCACACACTCCCATCATGCAATGCATAACAAAAAAAAGTAGGAAAGGTAGAGGTTGAGGTTTGAAATCACCTTTATTTGACTCTAACAGTCAGAACAAAGAGGAAAACTAAAGATGCTTCATCCACCGAACACAAAACATCATTAATACCCCACATTTTTACAAATGCATTCATTTCCTTTGTCAACTTAATAAACTCAAATTCCACACAAACCCGAGCAGCTACAAGTCTGCTACCTTGTTTTTCATTAACATTCATATTGCTAGTTTTGCATTTCCAGCGATGAAATTTAAAAGAACATGTATCCATTTCTTCCTTCCACAGTATTTTGAACCATAAATAAAAACACATTTAGAAAACTGTACTTCAGATCGACCAAACAATAAAGATCAAAAAGAGGAATTAATCTTTTAATGAAGAAATTCTACACAGTTTCTTCCTGAAAACAATATGGACAGGAAGAGCTAGGGTCAGTGTTAAGGTGTGTCAGATTGGAGCTATGGCCCCATGCACCATCCTCCACTGGAGGTCACCCACCTTTTCTCAATGGGGGGGATGTACAGGGACCGCCACCAGCCTCTTGGGGTAGGGCTGGTGTTAGAGGAAAAGTCCGGTCACAATCAGAATTCAAACTTCTGAAAGTACTTCAAAGATGAAGTTATTACATAGTGTTTTTAATTAGGAATAATTTTCATTTGAATGTGCTTGTCATAAAACAGGACAGATGGACCCAGTATTCAAGGTGAGACAGCCAGCAGGAAAGTTCAAAATGATTATTAAAGCCGTAGGAAAGCGGCTGTTCGAACCGGTGCATTTCCGAATTCTCCCGAGTTGTGCACGACTTTACATTAGTGAATAAAGGGAATGTGATTGGTTGTTTATAAAGGGGGCGGGATTGTTGTGGAGGAAGGTTTGCAAGTAAGTTTGTTTGTGGCCGGTTTGTCTGCAGCATCGTTGCTAACAAGTTAGCAACTTAGTGCTAGTAGGTTCCTAATGGGAAATTCCATTGTGACCATGTAGCATTAAATTGGTGACTTAGAAATGACACTGTCAAGGAACGCTATGGACAGCGGAAACATGCCTCTTGGCCTCTTGGCCAGGTGTCCCTCGAAAAAGAGATTTTACCTCAAGAGACTTCCTGGTATAATAAAGGTAAAATAAAAAATAAATAAAATAAAGGGGAGGAGAGTTTAGTGTCCAAGGTCGTGGATGAGTCTCCTCGGTCATCCATTTTTTATTTAGAGGAGGAAAGCGGGGACGAAGATGTTGTGGAAGAGGACGCCAGGGCGGCAGAAGCTTGGTTTGGTGTAGAAGGCTTCCAGCCGTACATGTTTGAGCCCTTGCCTCGCAACGCTGCCAGTTCTGTTAGCTCTACGCCTGCTGAAGACACAGACGTCCATCCCTGTGAACACTGGGACGGAACTCAATGGGAAAGGAAAGGATTCTGATTTCAACCGTTGCGTATATTAGCTGCGACATATGAATCAGGATGCTATGAAAGAAAACATTTGATTGACAGATAACCGTTGATATAAGATTGGCTGAATTTAGGTGTTCAGGCTGACGTATAATGGAAAAAAACACAGATTTTAAGACAGGATTTGAAGTGAGTGAGGTGTTACTATATTTGGGCAAAAATGGCCGCTCCCAGACTCACAACGAAAATGATTATTTTTAGTTTTTTACTGATTAAGGATAAATTCATCAAATCACCACGGACATATTAGTTTTAGGAAGAAATAATGATCCATTGGTTATTACTGGCTGACCGGACTTTTCCTTTAAAAAACTCAGTCCACTTTGACACCCTCACTTCTGCCAGAGTCACAATCAGGGAAGGAAAGCCGTTCTACTCATCATCCCATTGGTCAGACTGTTAGCAGCAGATGCTCTAATGGAATCAGGCAGAGAAGCACAGGCTCCTTCTTTCAGCCCTAATAACACCAAGGTCATGGGTTCAAGCCCCATACTGGCCATTTGTTCACAAGATTCTTGGATTGCACAAGAACAGATTCAAAGAACACCTTCCTGGTCATGTAGGTGTTTGGCAAACAGAGATTAATGTACACTGGGACAATGTCATGCACTGTTGAAAGTGCATAATTGCCATTGCTTTAAAAGAGATACAAGTCCCCAATCCGCAGCCATCTTAACTCCCTCTTACAAAAATGTACCCAATCCAAAAAGGTGAACCATAGTTTCCCTATATTTTAATTAGCTGCATTGAAAAACAGATTACGTTTTAAATAGGAAATATATCATCTTGAGAAAAAGCTCTATATAAAAGGACAAGAAATGATTTGATAAGATTGAAATTGTAGGGATCTCCAACTGTGAGAAGATAAAGACGAACTCCTTAGCCAATGAACACATCGTTGCTGCCTCTACCTAGCCCTACAATGTGATGACACCCAATCTGGGTAATGTTTTAAACCATGTCCTCCTTAAATTTGGTTTCCAGTTGGCCACACCTAACTCTGTCATCAAGACTAGAGATCTACTTACATACCCCACCAAAACCTGTGCAATGCCCTCCTCTCACAATCTTTCAGAGAAGTTCATTGTGCTGTGGAATATGAATGGACAGTGATGACACCTTGCCTTGATATGAAGCAATTACACAAGGTGTGAAAGCATCAATGATTACTGGTGTCTTTGAAAAGGGCAAAAGTAGTCCCAAACACAGCTCCTTTTGAATGATTGTTGTAGATATAGTTTAATTTAAACTAGTGCTGTCAATCGATTAAATTTTTTTTAACGCGATTAATCGCATTTTAATCGCAAATTTTTTTTCTGATTGAAAATCATTTAAATACTCTCGATGACATACAAAAAATACATACAGGCTAGGTTTGTGCCAATGTTCTTTTTTTTAAATGAAAACAGGTCACAGACACTGATTTATGCCATAGAAACATATGGCAAGAAGATGGGGAGGCATGTAGCAAAAAATAACAAATAAAAAAGGCCCTGAAAACAGGCTGATGTAAAAGACAGTCTTTACAGTTAATACAGTCTTTTGAACAAAGACAAGCATTTTACCCTACTGCTATAAAATGTAGTACAGTTAATATTAGATGTTAATTAACCAAGATAATAATGAACAATTTTCAATCAATACATCAAAATCAATAGACCCACATCACTAGATGGAGGTAGTCTATGCTCTAGAAAGTTACTTTTCAGCCTCTTAACAAAAATGAGAACACACAGACACCCACCCACCCACCCACACACACACACACACACACACACACACACACACACACGATACCGACCTGTGGCGTACACAGACAGCAAGAGTGCCGTAGCAGATTCCATTTCACCTCAGTAATCTGTTTTCTCAGCGTATTTCAGGTTGCTACTAGTTATCAGACACTCAACTTGTTTGTTGGTGGTGGGGCTTAAAGAAAAGGCACTAGCGCTACCCAGTGTATGAGCGTCTTTTTCCCTTGAGGAGCTCGCTCTCGAAACCTATGAGAAATGCATAGACTGGGGGAAAATAGCCCCGCCTTCCCGCAGGCTGCAGCGGGATGTACTTGGAAAATTGTACCATAAAACCACATAGCGTTAATCTCACATTAAAAAAATTATCGCCGTTAAAATGGCCTCGCGTTAACGCGATAATAACGCGATAATTTTGACAGCACTAATTTAAACACCTGGTTTCATGAAGCAATTACACAAGGTGTGAAAGCATCAATGATTACTGGTGTCTTTGAAAAGGGCAAAAGTAGTCCCAAACACAGCTCCTTTTGAATGATTGTTGTAGATATAGTTTAATTTAAACACCTGGTTTCATGAGAAAAGTCAACATTGGTTATAAATCTAGATTAACTTTCCCTGGACCCAGGGAATTGTATTGGATATGGATCCAAATGATGACCAACACAGCAAGGGGAAATTTGGTATGATATTAAGGAATTGTGAAAGTGGAAGGAAGGAGTGGAAATACTGTCAGACTGACAATTTTTTCTGATAGTTGAATAAAAAAAGGGGAAAAGTGGGCCGGTTAGCTCAGCCTGGGCAGAGCGTGGTGCTAATAACGCCAAGGTCATGGGTTCAAGCCCCATACTGGCCATTTGTTCACAAGATTCTTGGATTGCACAAGAACAGATTCAAGAAACACCTTCGTGGTCATGTAGGTGTTTGGCAAACAGAGATTAACGTACACTGGGACAATGTCATGCACTGTTGAAAGTGCATAAATGCCATTGCTTTAAAAGAGAGCGCACTCCTCAATCCATAGCCATCTTAACTCCCTCTTACAAAAATTATCCCAATCCAAAACGGTGAACCATAGTTTCCCTATATTTTAATTAGCTGCATTGAAAAACAGATTACATTTTAAATAGGAAATATATCATCTTGAGAAAAAGCTCTATATAAAAGGACAAGAAATTATTTGATAAGATTGAAATTGTAGGGATCTCACTGTGAGAAGATAAAGACGAACTCCTTAGCCAATGAACACATCGTTGCTTCCTCTACCTAACCCTACAATGTGATGACACCCAATCTGGGTAATGTTTTAAACCATGTCCTCCTTAAATTTGGTTTCCAGTTGGCCACACCTAACTCTGTCATCAAGACTAGAGATCTACTTACATACCCCACCAAAACCTGTGCAATGCCCTCCTCTCACAATCTTTCAGAGAAGTTCATTTTGTGGAATATGAAAAGGCCCTGATGACACTTGCCTTGAATAAGCAAATTTCACAAAGGTGTGAAAGCATCAATGATTACGGTGTTTTTAAAACAAAAGAGTCCCAAAACAGCTCCTTTGAATGATTGTTTAGATAAGTTTAAAAAAACACCTGGTTTTAGAAAAGTCAACATTGGGGTTTTAAAACAGAAAAAACTTTCCCTGGACCCAGGGAATTTATTGGATTATGGGGTCCCAAATGTGCCAACACAGCAAAGGGGAAATTTGGAAAGAATTTTAAAGGATTGTGAAAGTTGAAGGAAAGGAGTGGAAAATTTTGTCAATAAATTTTTTTGTAGTTAATAAAAAAAGGCAAAAAATGGGCCGGTTAGCTAGCCCGGAAAAGCGGGTGCCTAAAAAACCCCAATTCTGGCAAAAGGCCCTCATTTTTCGGGATTTGTTCACCGATTTTGGATTGCACAAGCAAATTATAAAAACCATCCTGGCCCCTTTTGTTTGGAAAGAATTAATTACATGGGCTGTTACATTTAACGTGCCCCCAAAATTCCTTGTTTAAAGGGGGAACAATCCATAGCCACAAACCCTTTACAAAAATGCCAACAAAAAGGAAAACCTGTTTTAAAATTTTAATTACCATTAAAAAAGATTTAAATTTTGAAAAGGAAAATATATCATCTTGAGAAAAACTTATTTTAAAAGACAAGAAAATTTTTTGATAAAGTTTGAAAAGTAGGGACCCCAAAGTAAAAATAAAGAGAACCCAGCCAATAACACACGGTTTGTGCCTCTCCTAGTCTGTGTGACACAACTGGGGAATTTTTAAACATTCCCCTTTTAAATTTGGTTTCCAGTTGGCTCACCCTTCTCTGGTACAAGCTGTATTCTTAATCCCCCACCCCCAAAACCGTGAATCCCTCCCTCCAAGTTTCAGAAAGTTCAGACTTGGAAAATTGAAAGGGGGCAGGGTGACACCGCGAATTAAGAAACACCAGGTGTAAAAACCCAATGTTTACTGGGGGGTTTTCCCAACATGGGAAATCGGGGCTGAAATCCCCGTTGGGGCCCCCAAAAACCCCCCCCTTGGTTCTTCTCCACAAAAACACCCCCACGTATCCCGCAGGACCCAATCAGCCACAACCATTCACAGACATCACTACGTTGCCAGGCAAAAAGGGGTTTTTGCTGAACGCTGCTATTGTTAATACATGTTTAATAATTTACCAATACTAAGCTGGATGTATTAATGTTCATGATCGATTGCACTGTTATCATTACACCTGCTGCTTTGTTAATGCATTTAATCATTTGCCGATTTCAAGTTGGATGTATTAGTTTACATGATCAATTGCACTATTTGTCATGATGGGTTTCAGAAAAGCCCAGTATGCAGAACACCACAGAAACAGATAAAAAGTTTTAACAAGTTTATTGAACACAAGCACTTGGAATTAACACAGCAACTGGCTCAGGCCTGGGGGCAGGTTCACTGGAGTCTGTGAGGATGACAGTTCAGTTAGCTTGGGAGCAGATGAGTTTGGATTTGAGAGTTTCTGATTTATACCTTGAGGAGTCCGGGTTTGGTTTTGAGAGAGGAACTGTTGGGTCCAGAGACTGTTTAGTTCAGCAGAGTTCAGTAACCGCTTCAGTGTCTTGCTTCTAGCGTGAGGGCAGACCTTGGCTTTGGGTTTCCAGCTCTTAGTCCAGAGCAGCATGAGAATCCAGAGATGAGTCTTCAGGTTTGGCTCAGAGGGCAGGCTCGGCAGGTTAAGCTCATCCAGAGCTTACAAGGGAAACTGGATTCCTGTAAGCAGAGACAAAGAGGGATTAGAATCCAACCAGGGAACAGAAGCAACGAAGGTTCTCAGAAGAAGCTAGGCTCAGGTGCTAACCAAACTGGATAAACACTGTGGCGTTGAGGCAAGGTCTGAAGGCAGGTTAAATACTGGAGGATCCTCCTGATGATGAGATGCGCCTCAGGTGTGTCGAAGGCTCAGCTCAGGAGGATCCACGGCGAACTCTGCTGGAGAAAGGTGGAACTTCTCCAGATCCCGACACTATTACACCTGCTGCTAGCGGACATTAGTGAATGTATTAATATCTGGCATATTTTGGACAATTTCAGGCGCCAATAAACTGACTTTTATGGTTTTATTTCTTTGTTTCTATCTCGTTTAATTCTTTATTTTCGATTTTTCTTTTAAACTAGTCATTTAATCTAACTCGTGTTTATTTTTCTAGTAGTGTGTAGTGTTTGCATAGATGTTAGATTCCTGTAATCCTGAATTATTAGAATAAAGACATAATTGGTTAATCTGTAGTGGTTTTGGTCGTTCATATATCGGAGGGTTTATCACTCAGCGCAGATCCACCCCCCTTTTGGTAATAGTGCGAATAAACAGAGATAGAAGGTTCTTTATTGATAATTTAATAGCTTTGCTGATAACTTAACCGGGGCCACTAGACTGGTGGATACCTGGATTTTAACAGCCGGTCCCGGAACCATCCAGTTGTGGATCAACAACCGGTAAGTAGATAATTCAGGGCTATAATTATCCACCTAGGAACACCAAATTGATTTTGCCTTCGATGTTGAATAGGATAATAATTAACTATAACTCCAGTTCTAGTTAACCATCTATTCATTATCTGCAGGACATTATTTTTGCATAACACTGGTGTCTTTGAAAAGGGCAAAAGTAGTCCCAAACACAGCTCCTTTTGAATGATTGTTATAGATATAGTTTAATTTAAACACCTGGTTTCATAAGAAAAGTCAACATTGGTTATAAATCTAGATTAACTTTCCCTGGACCCAGGGAATTGTATTGGATATGGATCCAAATGATGACCAACACAGCAAGGGGAAATTTGGTATGTTATTAAGGAATTGTGAAAGTGGAAGGAAGGAGTGGAAATACTGTCAGACTGACAATCTTTTTTTATAGTTGTATAAAAAAAAGGTGAAAAGTGGGCCGGTTAGCTCAGCCTGGGCAGAGCGTGGTGCTAATAACGCCAAGGTCATGGGTTCAAGCCACATACTGGCCATTTGTTCACAAGAAAGTGCATAATTGGCTTTGCTTTAAAAGAGAGAGCACTCCCCAATCCACAGCCATCTTAACTCCCTCTTACAAAAATGTACCCAATCCAAAACGGTGAACCATATTTTCCCTATATTTTAATTAGCTGCATTGAAAAACAGATTACGTTTTAAATAGGAAATATATCATCTTGAGAAAAAGCTCTAAAAGGACAAGAAATGATTTGATAAGATTGAAATTGTAGGGATCTCACTGTGAGAAGATAAAGACGAACTCCTTAGCCAATGAACACATCGTTGCTGCCTCTACCTAGCCCTACAATGTGATGACACCCAATCTGGGTAATGTTTTAAACCATGTCCTCCTTAAATTTGGTTTCCAGTTGGCCACACCTAACTCTGTCATCAAGACTAGAGATCTACTTACATACCCCACCAAAACCTGTGCAATGCCCTCCTCTCACAATCTTTCAGAGAAGTTCATTGTACTGTGGAATATGAATGGACAGTGATGACACCTTGCCTTGATATGAAGCAATTACACAAGGTGTGAAAGCATCAATGATTACTGGTGTCTTTGAAAAGGGCAAAAGTAGTCCCAAACACAGCTCCTTTTGAATGATTGTTGTAGATATAGTTTAATTTAAACACCTGGTTTCATGAGAAAAGTCAACATTGGTTATAAATCTAGATTAAGTTTCCCTGGACCCAGGGAATTGTATTGGATATGGATCCAAATGATGACCAACACAGCAAGGGGAAATTTGGTATGATATTAAGGAATTGTGAAAATGGAAGGAATTAGTGGATATACTTTCAGACTGACAATTTTTTCTGATAGTTGAATAAAAAAAAGGTGAAAAGTGGGCCGGTTAGCTCAGCCTGGGCAGAGCGTGGTGCTAATAACGCCAAGGTCATGGGTTCAAGCCCCATACTGGCCATTTGTTCACAAGATTCTTGGATTGCACAAGAACAGATTCAAAGAACACCTTCCTGGTCATGTAGGTGTTTGGCAAACAGAGATTAATGTACACTGGGACAATGTCATGCACTGTTGAAAGTGCATAATTGCCATTGCTTTAAAAGAGAGAGCAATCCATAGCCATCTTAACTCCCTCTTACAAAAATCAACCCAATCCAAAAAGGTAAACCATAGTTTCCCTATATTTTAATTAGCTGCATTGAAAAACAGATTACGTTTTAAATAGGAAATATATCATCTTGAGAAAAAGCTCTAAAAGGACAAGAAATGATTTGATAAGATTGAAATTGTAGGGATCTCCAACTGTGAGAAGATAAAGACGAACTCCTTAGCCAATGAACACATCGTTGCTGCCTCTACCTAGCCCTACAATGTGATGACACCCAATCTGGGTAATGTTTTAAACCATGTCCTCCTTAAATTTGGTTTCCAGTTGGCCACACCTACAGTAACTCTGTCATCTATTAAGTTGTAAGTAGCAGACTGCATGTATGAGATGTAAG
The DNA here is from genome assembly GCF_016077235.1 of Cyprinodon tularosa. Classification (NCBI taxonomy): domain Eukaryota; kingdom Metazoa; phylum Chordata; class Actinopteri; order Cyprinodontiformes; family Cyprinodontidae; genus Cyprinodon; species Cyprinodon tularosa. The sequence continues at coordinate 13,728 of NW_024038490.1, forward strand.
GAATGGGAGGCGGGGCTAGATCTGTGTTTCGTTCTTCGGGGAGTTGAATGAAGAGCGCGGGAGCGCATGTTGTAAACTGTTAATGGCGACCATTAAAGTGTGGATATTAACGTAAGCAGTGTGATTATTGAGCCAACATTGGTAGCAGAGGATGGCCACTGCTGGAAATTACAAAGTTCCCCCACCGTTCGACGAGAAGACGTCTTACGAAAGTTGGAAAAATGAAATTGAAATCTGGAGACTTGTTACCGACTTGGACAAAAAGAAGCAGGCCCTGGCGGTTACCCTGTCGCTATCAGGAAGAGCGAGAGAAAGCGCGCTGGAAATCGCTGCGGAACATCTCAACGTCGATGCAGGAATGAGTGTTCTTTTAGACAAGTTGGATTCAGTGTTTTTAAAAGAAGAAAAAGATCGACAGTACGAAGCTTACACGGAGTTTGACCGGATCGACAGACGCGGCGACACGTCCATGATGGATTACATTATCGAATTTGAACGACGGTACAACAAGTTACTTAAGTTCAAAATGGAACTACCGGATGCAGTGTTAGCATTCAACCTATTAGACACCGCGGGGCTAAACGTTAAAGACAAACAGCTAGCTCTTACCGCCTGTTCCACTGTAACTTTTGACAACATGAAATCGGCTTTGAAAAGAATCTTCGGTGATAATGTCTATCCTCCACAAGAGGGCGACTCAGCCTTTTTCACCAAATACACAGGCAAGCGTGAACGGAGTTCAAACTCAGAGCAAAGCTCAAGAACAGCTGCAGGGACTAATCCACTCGACAAATACGGGAGAAGAACTAAATGTGCAATATGTCAGAGCACTTTTCACTGGGCAAAAGACTGCCCCAATAAAAGAGAACATGTGAAGCTAACAAATGTTGAGGGATCAAAAGACAACGTTGAGGAATGTAATATTACTATGTTTTCAGACGAATTCACATCTGACACACAGATCTTCATGGTAGAAGCTTTGGGATCTGCTCTGATTGACACTGCCTGTACAAGAACTGTGTGTGGTGAAAAATGGCTTGCAGATTATGTAAGTGGATTGCCTCAGAGAGAATTAATGAAGATTAAAGATGAAAAAAGTGCAAGACCTTTCCGGTTTGGGGATGGAAAACTGGTGCAATCCACAAGAAAGGTGACTATTCCTGCAACAATAGGAAAAACTAAATGCAACATTGAGACAGAAGTAGTTCCAGCAGATATACCGATGCTTTTGAGCAAAACATCACTGAAGAGAGCGAGTGCTGTTTTAGACATTGCTCAAGACAAAGCAATGATGTTTGACCAACCTGTAAAACTTGAACTGACATCTTCTGGACATTATTGTGTAAATTTAAGAAAGGAAAGGATCAATAATGAAAGCCAGTTTAAACAAAGTGAGACACCAAATGATGAAGATGAAATTCTCATTGTGACAGAAAACATGGCAACAAAAGAAAAAAAAAAACAGTACTGCTAAAGCTACATAAACAATTTGGACATGCCTCAGTTGACAGACTACAAAAGCTCTTATCTTGCTCAGGCAACACCGATGATGAAAGCATTACAGTCCTGAAGGAAATTGTAAAAAACTGTGAAATATGCATCCGGTACAGTAGAGCAAAACCTAAACCTGCAGTGGGTTTACCCATGGCTTCAACGTACACTATATTGCCAAAAGTATTTGCTCACCTGCCTTGACTCACATATGAGCTTAAGTGACATCCCGTTCCTAATCCATAGGGTTCAATATGACGTCGGTCCACCCTTTGCAGCTAGAACAGCTTCAACTCTTCTGGGAAGGCTGTCCACAAGGTTTAGGAGTGTGTTTATGGGAATTTTTGACCATTCTTCCAGAAGCGCATTTGTGAGGTCGCACACTGATGTTGGACGAGAAGGCCTGGCTCTCAGTCTCCGCTCTAATTCATCCCAAAGGTGTTCTATCGGGTTGAGGTCAGGACTCTGTGCAGGCCAGTCAAGTTCATCCACACCAGACTCTGTCATCCATGTCTTTATGGACCTTGCTTTGTGCACTGGTGCACAGTCATGTTGGAAGAGGAAGGGGCCAGCTCCAAACTGTTCCCACAAAGTTGGGAGCATGGAATTGTCCAAAATGTCTTGGTATGCTGAAGCATTCAGAGTTCCTTTCACTGGAACTAAGGGGCCAAGCCCAGCTCCTGAAAAACAACCCCACACCATAATCCCCCCTCCACCAAACTTTACACTTGGCACAATGCAGTCAGACAAGTACCGTTCTCCTGGCAACCGCCAAACCCAGACCCGTCCATCAGATTGCCAGATGGAGAAGCGCGATTCGTCACTCCAGAGAACGCGTCTCCACTGCTCTAGAGTCCAGTGGCGGCGTGCTTTACACCACCGCATCCGACGCTTTGCATTGCACTTGGTGATGTATGGCTTGGATGCAGCTGCTCGACCATGGAAACCCATTCCATGAAGCTCTCTGCGCACTGTTCTTGAGCTAATCTGAAGGCCACATGAAGTTTGGAGGTCTGTAGTGATTGACTCTGCAGAAAGTTGGCGACCTCTTCGCACTATGCGCTTCAGCATCCGCTGACCCCGCTCCGTCAGTTTACGTGGCCTACCACTTCGTGGCTGAGTTGCTGTCGTTCCCAAACACTTCCATTTTCTTATAATACAGCTGACAGTTGACTGTGGAATATTTAGGAGCGAGGAAATTTCACGACTGGATTTGTTGCACAGGTGGCATCCTATCACAGTTCCACGCTGGAATTCACTGAGCTCCTGAGAGCGACCCATTCTTTCACAAATGTTTGTAAAAACAGTCTGCATGCCTAGGTGCTTGAATTTATACACCTGTGGCCATGGAAGTGATTGGAACACCTGATTCCAATAATTTGGATGGGTGAGCAAATACTTTTGGCAATATAGTGTATAATGAAACTGTAGCGATGGACTTACATGAGCTTGAGCCAGGTTTGTGGTATCTACATGCCATCGACCATTTTACAAGATTCAGTACAGGGAGCATCATCACCACAAAAAGACCCAAAGAGATAGTGAAGCACTATATTCACTGCTGGATAAGCGTTCATGGCCCACCACGCAGATTATTCACTGACAATGGAGGTGAATTTAACAACGAAGAAATAAGAGACATGGCTGAACATTTTAACATTGAGGTTAAAGCCACTGCTGGATACAGTCCATGGAGCAACGGTCTACTGGAAAGACACAATCAGATTCTCACTGAAATGCTACTCAAGGTAAAGAGAGACAACAAATGTGACTGGAAAATGGCTCTGGACTGGGCTTTGATGGCAAAAAACAGCATGCACAATGTACATGGCTACAGTCCATATCAACTTGTTTTTGGTCAAAACCCAAACCTGCCTTCAGTTCTAATTGATAGACCTCCAGCATTGGAAACTGATGCCAACACATGGATGGGTCATCACACTGCAACACTGCATGGCATGAGAAAAGCCTTTGCTGAGGCTGAATGTTCTGAGAGGATCCGAAGAGCCCTCCGAAAACAGCTGCGACCCACAGATGACAAATATGAAACAGGAGACAAAGTCTATTATAAACGTACAGACTGTCAGGAGTGGAAAGGGCCAGGTGTGGTTATTGGCCAAGATGGAGTAGTATTATTCGTCAGGCATGGTGGAACGTATGTCAGAGTACACCAGTCTAGGCTGAGAAAAATGAATGAGACACAAGAGAAACTAGGGGAAAGCGAAAGCAAAAATCCATTTAAAACGGATGACCACCTTTCAAAGACACCAGCAGCGGTACTTGACGAAGAACATGACTTTGAAAGTGAACTTGAGGAGGAGATGGCACCAACAAGCAATGAATCACTTGGTGTTGCAGAAAATGGTGAATCCTCCTGTGATCCAGTACAACCTGAAGGGGATGGTCTTCCACTGACACACACAACTGTAAGTGAAGGAATAAAACTAAAAGCTGGACAAGGAATTAAATTCACAGACAAAGAAACAGGTCAAAAATATGCTGGAAAAATAACAAGCCGTGCAGGGAAAGCCAGTGGGAAACACAAAAACTGGTACAACTTAGAATATACTGAGCCAGAGGAAATTGCTGGATCTACAGGATCCATTGATATGGGACAAGTAAGCAACCTCGAAGTGGTTGAAAATGTCAAGACCAATACTTACAACAGAGATGAAATATTAGTAGTGAACGAGGATATTTTCTCACACGCTAAACAAACTGAACTTGAGAACTGGAAAAGAAACAATGTATTTGTGGAGGAAAAAGATGAAGGTCAGAAATGCATATCAACGAGGTGGGTGTGCACACTCAAGAAAACACAAGTAGACATAGTACCCAAAGCAAGACTGGTTGCAAGAGGCTTTGAAGAAATTAACATTCAAGAACTTCCTAAGGATTCACCCACTTGTTCCTCTGAATCTCTAAAGATGGTTATAGCTGTTATATGCCAAAATAAATGGAAGCTGAACTCTATGGACATCAAAGCAGCCTTTTTGCAAGGTAAAGATTTAACACGGGATGTGTATCTCCGTCCGCCTCAAGAGGCAGAGAGCGAAGGAATCGTATGGAAATTAAATAAATGTGTCTATGACTTGGCAGATGCTTCCTTGTTCTGGTACAACAAGGTGAAAGAAACCATGCAGAAGCTGGCAGGAACTGTGTCAAAAGTTGATCCAGCTGTCTTCTACTGGCAAGATGATTTCTGTAAGGTGACAGGAGTTCTTGCATGCCATGTAGATGACTTTGTATGGGGTGGTTCAGACATGTTTTCTTCAGCTATTATCCCCCAACTGAAAACTGCTTTTCAAGTTGGAAGAGAAGAACATAACAGCTTCAACTACATTGGAATGGAGGTTCATTCTCTGCAGAATGAAATCAGAGTACAACAGCGTGCATACATTAAAAACCTACAGCCCATTCCTATGGATCCCATCAGAGCACCACAGCGGGAGGCTCCATTAACAGACACAGAAATGGACATGTTAAAATCCAAGATTGGACAGATTCTGTGGGTAGCAAGACAGAGCAGACCTGACATCATGTGTGACATATCTATCTTGGCGTCAAACACAAAACATGGTACAATTCAAACATTACACTCTGCAAACAAACTGATCAGAAAACTTAAATCTGAGGAAGTTACCCTTAGATTCCAATGCTTGGGAGACAGCAAATACCACAAGCTAGTGGTGTTCAGCGATTCCTCAATGGGAAATCTCTCAGATGGAGGGACACAAGGAGGACATTTTGTCATGCTGATGGGAGAAGATGGAAAATTTTCACCCATATGCTGGCAATCCAGACGGATTAGGAGAGTGGTACGTAGCACGTTAGCTGGAGAGACTTTAGCACTAGCAGATGGAATTGATAGTGCTGTCTTTCTTGCTACACTCTATTCAGAGCTCATGGTTGGTGATGGCACGCGCAACATCTTACCCATTACCTGTGTAACGGACAACCATTCCCTCCTTGATGCTGTCAAATCCACAAAATGTGTAACTGAAAAGAGACTCCGGCTTGAGATCAGCAGCATCAAAGAACTTATGGGTTCTGGGACAATCCAGGAAATCATATGGACACCTACCAAAGACCAACTTGCCAACTGCCTAACAAAAGTGGGGGCGTCTGCCCTTGGACTGCTGAGAGCCCTAGGTGAAGGGAAATGGCAACTTAAAGATTAAAATAAATAAAGTGACTATTGTTCCTTACATAAGTTAAGTTCAAGTAAATGGAGTTAAAATAAATAAATTGACTATTGTTCCTTACATAAGTTAAGTTCAAGTAAATGGAGTTAAAATAAGTAAAGTTAGAATGCTAAAATTTCTTTAGCCTGTTATGTGTTCTTTAAAGAAAGAGGGGAGATTGTTAAGTTGTAAGTAGCAGACTGCATGTATGAGATGTAAGGAATGGGAGGCGGGGCTAGATCTGTGTTTCGTTCTTCGGGGAGTTGAATGAAGAGCGCGGGAGCGCATGTTGTAAACTGTTAATGGCGACCATTAAAGTGTGGATATTAACGTAAGCAGTGTGATTATTGAGCCAACATCATCAAGACTAGAGATCTACTTACATACCCCACCAAAACCTGTGCAATGCCCTCCTCTCACAATCTTTCAGAGAAGTTCATTGTACTGTGGAATATGAATGGACAGTGATGACACCTTGCCTTGATATGAAGCAATTACACAAGGTGTGAAAGCATCAATGATTACTGGTGTCTTTGAAAAGGGCAAAAGTAGTCCCAAACACAGCTCCTTTTGAATGATTGTTGTAGATATAGTTTAATTTAAACACCGGGTTTCATAAGAAAAGTCAACATTGGTTATAAATCCAGATTAACTTTCCCTGGACCCAGGGAATTGTATTGGATATGGATCCAAATGATCACCAACACAGCAAGGGGAAATTTGGTATGATATTAAGGAATTGTGAAAGTGGAAGGAAGGAGTGGAAATACTGTCAGACTGACAATTTTTTCTGATAGTTGAATAAAAAAAAGGTGAAAAGTGGGCCGGTTAGCTCATCCTGGGCAGAGCGTGGTGCTAATAACGCCAAGGTCATGGGTTCAAGCCCCATACTGGCCATTTGTTCACAAGATTCTTGGATTGCACAAGAAAAGATTCAAAGAACACCTTCCTGGTCATGTAGGTGTTTGTAAAACAGAGATTAATGTACACTGGGACAATGTCATGCACTGTTGAAAGTGCATAATTGCCATTGCTTTAAAAGAGATACAAGTCCCGAATCCGCAGCCATCTTAACTCCCTCTTACAAAAACGTACCCAATCCAAAAAGGTGAACCATAGTTTCCCTATATTTTAATTAGCTGCATTGAAAAACAGATTACGTTTTAAATAGGAAATATATCATCTTGAGAAAAAGCTCTATATAAAAGGACAAGAAATGATTTGATAAGATTGAAATTGTAGGGATCTCCAACTGTGAGAAGATAAAGACGAACTCCTTAGCCAATGAACACATCGTTGCTGCCTCTACCTAGCCCTACAATGTGATGACACCCAATCTGGGTAATGTTTTAAACCATGTCCTCCTTAAATTTGGTTTCCAGTTGGCCACACCTAACTCTGTCATCAAGACTAGAGATCTACTTACATACCCTACCAAAACCTGTGCAATGCCCTCCTCTCACAATCTTTCAGGGAAGTTCATTGTACTGTGGAATATGAATGGACAGTGATGACACCTTGCCTTGATATGAAGCAATTACACAAGGTGTGAAAGCATCAATGATTAGTGGTGTCTTTGAAAATGGCAAAAGTAGTCCCAAACACAGCTCCTTTTGAATGATTGTTGTAGATATAGTTTAATTTAAACTAGTGCTGTCAATCGATTAAAATTTTTTTAACGCGATTAATCGCATTTTAATCGCAAATTTTTTTTCTGATTGAAAATCATTTAAATACTCTCGATGACATACAAAAAATACATACAGGCTAGGTTTGTGCCAATGTTCTTTTTTTTAAATGAAAACAGGTCACAGACACTGATTTATGCCATAGAAACATATGGCAAGAAGATGGGGAGGCATGTAGCAAAAAATAACAAATAAAAAAGGCCCTGAAAACAGGCTGATGTAAAAGACAGTCTTTACAGTTAATACAGTCTTTTGAACAAAGACAAGCATTTTACCCTACTGCTATAAAATGTAGTACAGTTAATATTAGATGTTAATTAACCAAGATAATAATGAACAATTTTCAATCAATACATCAAAATCAATAGACCCACATCACTAGATGGAGGTAGTCTATGCTCTAGAAAGTTACTTTTCAGCCTCTTAACAAAAATGAGAACACACACACCAGCACCCACCCACACACACACACACACACACACACACACACACACACACACACACACGATACCGACCTGTGGCGTACACAGACAGCAAGAGTGCCGTAGCAGATTCCATTTCACCTCAGTAATCTGTTTTCTCAGCGTATTTCAGGTTGCTACTAGTTATCAGACACTCAACTTGTTTGTTGGTGGTGGGGCTTAAAGAAAAGGCACTAGCGCTACCCAGTGTATGAGCGTCTTTTTCCCTTGAGGAGCTCGCTCTCGAAACCTATGAGAAATGCATAGACTGGGGGAAAATAGCCCCGCCTTCCCGCAGGCTGCAGCGGGATGTACTTGGAAAATTGTACCATAAAACCACATAGCGTTAATCTCACATTAAAAAAATTATCGCCGTTAAAATGGCCTCGCGTTAACGCGATAATAACGCGATAATTTTGACAGCACTAATTTAAACACCTGGTTTCATGAAGCAATTACACAAGGTGTGAAAGCATCAATGATTACTGGTGTCTTTGAAAAGGGCAAAAGTAGTCCCAAACACAGCTCCTTTTGAATGATTGTTGTAGATATAGTTTAATTTAAACACCTGGTTTCATGAGAAAAGTCAACATTGGTTATAAATCTAGATTAACTTTCCCTGGACCCAGGGAATTGTATTGGATATGGATCCAAATGATGACCAACACAGCAAGGGGAAATTTGGTATGATATTAAGGAATTGTGAAAGTGGAAGGAAGGAGTGGAAATACTGTCAGACTGACAATTTTTTCTGATAGTTGAATAAAAAAAAGGGCAAAAAGTGGGCCGGTTAGCTCAGCCTGGGCAGAGCGTGGTGCTAATAACGCCAAGGTCATGGGTTCAAGCCCCATACTGGCCATTTGTTCACAAGATTCTTGGATTGCACAAGAACAGATTCAAGAAACACCTTCGTGGTCATGTAGGTGTTTGGCAAACAGAGATTAACGTACACTGGGACAATGTCATGCACTGTTGAAAGTGCATAAATGCCATTGCTTTAAAAGAGAGCGCACTCCTCAATCCATTGCCATCTTAACTCCCTCTTACAAAAATTATCCCAATCCAAAACGGTGAACCATAGTTTCCCTATATTTTAATTAGCTGCATTGAAAAACAGATTACGTTTTAAATAGGAAATATATCATCTTGAGAAAAAGCTCTATATAAAAGGACAAGAAATGATTTGATAAGATTGAAATTGTAGGGATCTCACTGTGAGAAGATAAAGACGAACTCCTTAGCCAATGAACACATCGTTGCTGCCTCTACCTAGCCCTACAATGTGATGACACCCAATCTGGGTAATGTTTTAAACCATGTCCTCCTTAAATTTGGTTTCCAGTTGGCTACACCTTACTCTGTCATCAAGACTAGATATCTACTTACATACCCCACCAAAACCTGTGCAATGCCCTCCTCTCACAATGTTTCAGAGAAGTTCATTGTACTGTGGAATATGAATGGACAGTGATGACACCTTGCCTTGATATTAAGCAATTACACAAGGTGTGAAAGCATCAATGATTACTGGTGTTGAGGTATATTACCAACATGGAGCTAAATCAGTGGGCTGAACCATCCCCGTTGCCACCTGAACCACCCCCTTTGTTCTTCTCCACAATGGAACTACCCCCACGTCACTCACAGCACGGACCAATCAGCCGATGCGCAGACAGGAAGTGCCCGCACGTCATCCATGGGTTAAAAACGCAGCGCGAAAAGACTCCAGCCTCTTTTTCCATGGGTTTGGAGCCCGTCAGGAGAGACCCATTTCACGTGAAATACCAGAAGAAAGCTGACTGGAAGTAGCTTTCATTTTCCTGTGTCAAAAGTCACGGATCGCAGTGTTCCATCGTGCATAGCGGCTGCGCTGACTGGGAGACAGAAGCCTTTGAAGCTGACCGCGGAGCTTCGTTCTCCCCTTCCTTGGACGAATCGGCTGAGAGGACGCTCTCTAGCCGACCACCTCCTAAGATCACCTCCTAAAATCCCTCCTTTCCAACTCGTGAGCATATCAACCCCTCTGCTGCGGCCCCGGGCTGACTGAACTTCCCGAGGGGTGGACCGGTGGCAGAGAACCTATGCCCGACAGAAACCAAGCTGCGGTTGCCGTGGAAACGCCAACCTCCCTCGGACGACGCATCTCACAGTAAAATCAATTTACTTTTAGAGAGCAATCCATAGCCATCTTAACTCCCTCTTACAAAAATCAACCCAATCCAAAAAGGTAAACCATAGTTTCCCTATATTTTAATTAGCTGCATTGAAAAACAGATTACGTTTTAAATAGGAAATATATCATCTTGAGAAAAAGCTCTAAAAGGACAAGAAATGATTTGATAAGATTGAAATTGTAGGGATCTCCAACTGTGAGAAGATAAAGACGAACTCCTTAGCCAATGAACACATCGTTGCTGCCTCTACCTAGCCCTACAATGTGATGACACCCAATCTGGGTAATGTTTTAAACCATGTCCTCCTTAAATTTGGTTTCCAGTTGGCCACACCTACAGTAACTCTGTCATCTGTTAAGTTGTAAGTAGCAGACTGCATGTATGAGATGTAAGGAATGGGAGGCGGGGCTAGATCTGTGTTTCGTTCTTCGGGGAGTTGAATGAAGAGCGCGGGAGCGCATGTTGTAAACTGTTAATGGCGACCATTAAAGTGTGGATATTAACGTAAGCAGTGTGATTATTGAGCCAACATTGGTAGCAGAGGATGGCCACTGCTGGAAATTACAAAGTTCCCCCACCGTTCGACGAGAAGACGTCTTACGAAAGTTGGAAAAATGAAATTGAAATCTGGAGACTTGTTACCGACTTGGACAAAAAGAAGCAGGCCCTGGCGGTTACCCTGTCGCTATCAGGAAGAGCGAGAGAAAGCGCGCTGGAAATCGCTGCGGAACATCTCAACGTCGATGCAGGAATGAGTGTTCTTTTAGACAAGTTGGATTCAGTGTTTTTAAAAGAAGAAAAAGATCGACAGTACGAAGCTTACACGGAGTTTGACCGGATCGACAGACGCGGCGACACGTCCATGATGGATTACATTATCGAATTTGAACGACGGTACAACAAGTTACTTAAGTTCAAAATGGAACTACCGGATGCAGTGTTAGCATTCAACCTATTAGACACCGCGGGGCTAAACGTTAAAGACAAACAGCTAGCTCTTACCGCCTGTTCCACTGTAACTTTTGACAACATGAAATCGGCTTTGAAAAGAATCTTCGGTGATAATGTCTATCCTCCACAAGAGGGCGACTCAGCCTTTTTCACCAAATACACAGGCAAGCGTGAACGGAGTTCAAACTCAGAGCAAAGCTCAAGAACAGCTGCAGGGACTAATCCACTCGACAAATACGGGAGAAGAACTAAATGTGCAATATGTCAGAGCACTTTTCACTGGGCAAAAGACTGCCCCAATAAAAGAGAACATGTGAAGCTAACAAATGTTGAGGGATCAAAAGACAACGTTGAGGAATGTAATATTACTATGTTTTCAGACGAATTCACATCTGACACACAGATCTTCATGGTAGAAGCTTTGGGATCTGCTCTGATTGACACTGCCTGTACAAGAACTGTGTGTGGTGAAAAATGGCTTGCAGATTATGTAAGTGGATTGCCTCAGAGAGAATTAATGAAGATTAAAGATGAAAAAAGTGCAAGACCTTTCCGGTTTGGGGATGGAAAACTGGTGCAATCCACAAGAAAGGTGACTATTCCTGCAACAATAGGAAAAACTAAATGCAACATTGAGACAGAAGTAGTTCCAGCAGATATACCGATGCTTTTGAGCAAAACATCACTGAAGAGAGCGAGTGCTGTTTTAGACATTGCTCAAGACAAAGCAATGATGTTTGACCAACCTGTAAAACTTGAACTGACATCTTCTGGACATTATTGTGTAAATTTAAGAAAGGAAAGGATCAATAATGAAAGCCAGTTTAAACAAAGTGAGACACCAAATGATGAAGATGAAATTCTCATTGTGACAGAAAACATGGCAACAAAAGAAAAAAAAAACAGTACTGCTAAAGCTACATAAACAATTTGGACATGCCTCAGTTGACAGACTACAAAAGCTCTTATCTTGCTCAGGCAACACCGATGATGAAAGCATTACAGTCCTGAAGGAAATTGTAAAAAACTGTGAAATATGCATCCGGTACAGTAGAGCAAAACCTAAACCTGCAGTGGGTTTACCCATGGCTTCAACGTACAGTATAATGAAACTGTAGCGATGGACTTACATGAGCTTGAGCCAGGTTTGTGGTATCTACATGCCATCGACCATTTTACAAGATTCAGTACAGGGAGCATCATCACCACAAAAAGACCCAAAGAGATAGTGAAGCACTATATTCACTGCTGGATAAGCGTTCATGGCCCACCACGCAGATTATTCACTGACAATGGAGGTGAATTTAACAACGAAGAAATAAGAGACATGGCTGAACATTTTAACATTGAGGTTAAAGCCACTGCTGGATACAGTCCATGGAGCAACGGTCTACTGGAAAGACACAATCAGATTCTCACTGAAATGCTACTCAAGGTAAAGAGAGACAACAAATGTGACTGGAAAATGGCTCTGGACTGGGCTTTGATGGCAAAAAACAGCATGCACAATGTACATGGCTACAGTCCATATCAACTTGTTTTTGGTCAAAACCCAAACCTGCCTTCAGTTCTAATTGATAGACCTCCAGCATTGGAAACTGATGCCAACACATGGATGGGTCATCACACTGCAACACTGCATGGCCTGAGAAAAGCCTTTGCTGAGGCTGAATGTTCTGAGAGGATCCGAAGAGCCCTCCGAAAACAGCTGCGACCCACAGATGACAAATATGAAACAGGAGACAAAGTCTATTATAAACGTACAGACTGTCAGGAGTGGAAAGGGCCAGGTGTGGTTATTGGCCAAGATGGAGTAGTATTATTCGTCAGGCATGGTGGAACGTATGTCAGAGTACACCAGTCTAGGCTGAGAAAAATGAATGAGACACAAGAGAAACTAGGGGAAAGCGAAAGCAAAAATCCATTTAAAACGGATGACCACCTTTCAAAGACACCAGCAGCGGTACTTGACGAAGAACATGACTTTGAAAGTGAACTTGAGGAGGAGATGGCACCAACAAGCAATGAATCACTTGGTGTTGCAGAAAATGGTGAATCCTCCTGTGATCCAGTACAACCTGAAGGGGATGGTCTTCCACTGACACACACAACTGTAAGTGAAGGAATAAAACTAAAAGCTGGACAAGGAATTAAATTCACAGACAAAGAAACAGGTCAAAAATATGCTGGAAAAATAACAAGCCGTGCAGGGAAAGCCAGTGGGAAACACAAAAACTGGTACAACTTAGAATATACTGAGCCAGAGGAAATTGCTGGATCTACAGGATCCATTGATATGGGACAAGTAAGCAACCTCGAAGTGGTTGAAAATGTCAAGACCAATACTTACAACAGAGATGAAATATTAGTAGTGAACGAGGATATTTTCTCACACGCTAAACAAACTGAACTTGAGAACTGGAAAAGAAACAATGTATTTGTGGAGGAAAAAGATGAAGGTCAGAAATGCATATCAACGAGGTGGGTGTGCACACTCAAGAAAACACAAGTAGACATAGTACCCAAAGCAAGACTGGTTGCAAGAGGCTTTGAAGAAATTAACATTCAAGAACTTCCTAAGGATTCACCCACTTGTTCCTCTGAATCTCTAAAGATGGTTATAGCTGTTATATGCCAAAATAAATGGAAGCTGAACTCTATGGACATCAAAGCAGCCTTTTTGCAAGGTAAAGATTTAACACGGGATGTGTATCTCCGTCCGCCTCAAGAGGCAGAGAGCGAAGGAATCGTATGGAAATTAAATAAATGTGTCTATGGCTTGGCAGATGCTTCCTTGTTCTGGTACAACAAGGTGAAAGAAACCATGCAGAAGCTGGCAGGAACTGTGTCAAAAGTTGATCCAGCTGTCTTCTACTGGCAAGATGATTTCTGTAAGGTGACAGGAGTTCTTGCATGCCATGTAGATGACTTTGTATGGGGTGGTTCAGACATGTTTTCTTCAGCTATTATCCCCCAACTGAAAACTGCTTTTCAAGTTGGAAGAGAAGAACATAACAGCTTCAACTACATTGGAATGGAGGTTCATTCTCTGCAGAATGAAATCAGAGTACAACAGCGTGCATACATTAAAAACCTACAGCCCATTCCTATGGATCCCATCAGAGCACCACAGCGGGAGGCTCCATTAACAGACACAGAAATGGACATGTTAAAATCCAAGATTGGACAGATTCTGTGGGTAGCAAGACAGAGCAGACCTGACATCATGTGTGACATATCTATCTTGGCGTCAAACACAAAACATGGTACAATTCAAACATTACACTCTGCAAACAAACTGATCAGAAAACTTAAATCTGAGGAAGTTACCCTTAGATTCCAATGCTTGGGAGACAGCAAATACCACAAGCTAGTGGTGTTCAGCGATTCCTCAATGGGAAATCTCTCAGATGGAGGGACACAAGGAGGACATTTTGTCATGCTGATGGGAGAAGTTGGAAAATTTTCACCCATATGCTGGCAATCCAGACGGATTAGGAGAGTGGTACGTAGCACGTTAGCTGGAGAGACTTTAGCACTAGCAGATGGAATTGATAGTGCTGTCTTTCTTGCTACACTCTATTCAGAGCTCATGGTTGGTGATGGCACACGCAACATCTTACCCATTACCTGTGTAACGGACAACCATTCCCTCCTTGATGCTGTCAAATCCACAAAATGTGTAACTGAAAAGAGACTCCGGCTTGAGATCAGCAGCATCAAAGAACTTATGGGTTCTGGGACAATCCAGGAAATCATATGGACACCTACCAAAGACCAACTTGCCAACTGCCTAACAAAAGTGGGGGCGTCTGCCCTTGGACTGCTGAGAGCCCTAGGTGAAGGGAAATGGCAACTTAAAGATTAAAATAAATAAAGTGACTATTGTTCCTTACATAAGTTAAGTTCAAGTAAATGGAGTTAAAATAAATAAATTGACTATTGTTCCTTACATAAGTTAAGTTCAAGTAAATGGAGTTAAAATAAGTAAAGTTAGAATGCTAAAATTTCTTTAGCCTGTTATGTGTTCTTTAAAGAAAGAGGGGAGATTGTTAAGTTGTAAGTAGCAGACTGCATGTATGAGATGTAAGGAATGGGAGGCGGGGCTAGATCTGTGTTTCGTTCTTCGGGGAGTTGAATGAAGAGCGCGGGAGCGCATGTTGTAAACTGTTAATGGCGACCATTAAAGTGTGGATATTAACGTAAGCAGTGTGATTATTGAGCCAACATCATCAAGACTAGAGATCTACTTACATACCCCACCAAAACCTGTGCAATGCCCTCCTCTCACAATCTTTCAGAGAAGTTCATTGTACTGTGGATATGAATGGACAGTGATGACACCTTGCCTTGATATGAAGCAATTACACAAGGTGTGAAAGCATCAATGATTACTGGTGTCTTTGAAAAGGGCAAAAGTAGTCCCAAACACAGCTCCTTTTGAATGATTGTTGTAGATATAGTTTAATTTAAACACCTGGTTTCATGAGAAAAGTCAACATTGGTTATAAATCTAGATTAACTTTCCCTGGACCCAGGGAATTGTATTGGATATGGATCAAAATGATGACCAACACAGCAAGGGGAAATTTGGTATGATATTAAGGAATTGTGAAAGTGGAAGGAAGGAGTGGAAATACTGTCAGACTGACAATTTTTTCTGATAGTTGAATAAAAAAAAAGGTGAAAAGTGGGCCGGTTAGCTCAGCCTGGGCAGAGCGTGGTGCTAATAACGCCAAGGTCATGGGTTCAAGCCCCATACTGGCCATTTGTTCACAAGATTCTTGGATTGCACAAGAACAGATTCAAAGAACACCTTCCTGGTCATGTAGGTGTTTGGCAAACAGAGATTAATGTACACTGGGACAATGTCATGCACTGTTGAAAGTGCATAATTGCCATTGCTTTAAAAGAGAGAGCAATCCATAGCCATCTTAACTCCCTCTTACAAAAATGTACCCAATCCAAAAAGGTGAACCATAGTTTCCCTATATTTTAATTAGCTGCATTGAAAAAGAGATTACGTTTTAAATAGGAAATACAGGTGCTGGTCATAAAATTAGAATATCATGAAAAAGTAGATTGATTTCAGTAATTCCATTTAAAAAGTGAAACTTGTATATTATATTCATACATTACATACAAACTCATATATTTCAGATGTTTATTTTGTTTAATTTTGATGATTACAAATGACAACAAATGAAAATCTCAAATTCATCATATCAGAAAATTAGAATATTGTGAAAAGGTTCAAAATTGATGGCCCCTGGTGCCACACTCTAATCAGCTAATTAACTCAAACCACCTGCAAAAGCCTTTAAATGGTCTTTCAGTCTAGTTCTATAGGCTACACAATCATGGGGAAGACTGCTGACTTGACAGTTGTCCAAAAGACGACCATCGACACCTTGCACAAGGAGGGCAAGACACAAAAGGTCATCGCTAAAGAGGCTGGCTGTTCACAGAGCTCAGTGTCCAAGCACATTAATAGAGAGGCGAAGGGAAGGAAAAGATGTGGTCGAAAAAAGTGTACAAGCAAGAGAGATAACCGCACCCTGGAGAGGATTGTGAAACAAAACCCATTCAAAAATGTGGGGGAGATTCACAAAGAGTGGACTGCAGCTGGAGTGAGTGCTTCAAGAACCACCACACACAGACGTATGAAAGACATGGGTTTCTGCTGTCGCATTCCTTGTGTCAAGCCACTCTTGAACCACAGACAGCGTCAGAAGCGTCTAAAGAGAAACAGGACTGGACTGCTGGTGAGTGGTCCAAAGTCATGTTCTCTGATAAAAGTAAATTTTGCATTTCCTTTGGAAATCAAGGTCCCAGAGTCTGGAGGAAAAGAAGAGAGGCACTTCATCCACGTTGCTTGAAGTCCAGTGTAAAGTTTCCACAGTCAGTGATGGTTTGGGGTGCCATGTCATCTGCTGGTGTTGGTCCATTGTGTTTTCTGAGGTCCAGGGTCAACGCAGCCACATACCAGGAAGTTTTAGAGCACTTCATGCTTCCTGCAGCTGACCAACTTTTTGGAGATGCAGATTTCATTTTCCAACAGGACTTGGCACCTGCACACAGTGCCAAAGCTACCAGTACCTGGTTGAAGGACCATGGTATCCCTGTTCTTAATTGGCCAGCAAACTCTCCTGACCTTAACCCCATAGAAAATCTATGGGGTATTGTGAAGAAGAAGATGCAATACACCAGACCCAACAATTCAGAAGAGCTAAAAGCCACTATTAGAGCAACCTGGGCTATCATAACACCTGAGCAGTGCCACAGACTGATCGACTCCATGCCACGCCGCATTGCTGCAGTAATACAGGCCAAAGGAGGCCCAACTAAATACTGAGTACTGTACATGCTCATACTTTTCATGTTCATACTTTTCAGTTGGCCAACATTTCTATAAATCCTTTGTTTTTATTGGTCTTCAGTAATATTCTAATTTTCTGATATGATGAATTTGAGATTTTAATTTGTTGTCATTTGTAATCATCAAAATTAAACAAAATAAACATCTGAAATATATGAGTTTGTATGTAATGTATGAATATAATATACAAGTTTCACTTTTTAAATGGAATTACTGAAATCAATCTACTTTTTTATGATATTCTAATTTTATGACCAGCACCTGTATATCATCTTGAGAAAAAGCTCTAAAAGGACAAGAAATGATTTGATAAGATTGAAATTGTAGGGATCTCCAACTGTGAGAAGATAAAGACGAACTCCTTAGCCAATGAACACATCGTTGCTGCCTCTACCTAACCCTACAATGTGATGACACCCAATCTGGGTAATGTTTTAAACCATGTCCTCCTTAAATTTGGTTTCCAGTTGGCCACACCTAACTCTGTCATCAAGACTAGAGATCTACTTACATACCCCACCAAAACCTGTGCAATGCCCTCCTCTCACAATCTTTCAGAGAAGTTCATTGTACTGTGGAATATGAATGGACAGTGATGACACCTTGCCTTAATATGAAGCAATTACACAAGGTGTGAAAGCATCAATGATTACTGGTGTCTTTGAAAAGGGCAAAAGTAGTCCCAAACACAGCTCCTTTTGAATGATTGTTGTAGATATAGTTTAATTTAAAGACCTGGTTTCATGAGAAAAGTCAACATTGGTTATAAATCTAGATTAACTTTCCCTGGACCCAGGGATTGTATTGGATATGGATCCAAATGATGACCAACACAGCAAGGGGAAATTTGGTATGATATTAAAGAATTGTGAAAATGGAAGGAATTAGTGGATATACTTTCAGACTGACAATTTTTTCTGATAGTTGAATAAAAAAAAGGTGAAAAGTGGGCCGGTTAGCTCAGCCTGGGCAGAGCGTGGTGCTAATAACGCCAAGGTCATGGGTTCAAGCCCCATACTGGCCATTTGTTTACAAGATTCTTGGATTGGACAAGAGCAGATTCAAAGAACACCTTCCTGGTCATGTAGGTGTTTGGCAAACAGAGATTAATGTACACTGGGACAATGTCATGCACTGTTGAAAGTGCATAATTGCCATTGCTTTAAAAGAGAGAGCAATCCATAGCCATCTTAACTCCCTCTTACAAAAATCAACCCAATCCAAAAAGGTAAACCATAGTTTCCCTATATTTTCATTAGCTGCATTGAAAAACAGA
>NW_024038491.1:0-39195 GCF_016077235.1 Cyprinodon tularosa
CTAAGTAACTACACAGTGCGCAGCTCCCTGTCACTGAGGAAAAAGCCATCAGTCTCAGTCAGCTAGGATTCTTTTGAAGGAAAAACAGCAGGTGGAAAGCTCTAGAAAGCTGGACTTTTTCTACTTTGCAGAGTCTCAGAGGAGGGAGTCAGAAATCAAGTTTGGTACAGATTGGACAAAGCATCTACGAGATATTAGCCATCAAAAATGCAGATTTTGACAATCTCAGATGCTGCTGCGACTGTACCATGAGGACCTGGGACATCAAACTCACAGGCTCCACCCAGAGTGAGGCCTCAAACATCATATCCGAAATTTACCCCTGTACGACAATCTTGATCGTTTTGGCCTAAAATTGGTGGTAGGGTCCTATGACCGTAGGAAGATACCCTGCTGGCAAAAATAAGAGAGTCTACTGTTAAAGCAGCATATTTAGAGGTTGCCTCATGGAAAATACAAGGACTCCAGTGTTGCACCTCGTTGGGCTATCCAAACTGTTGCATATGGGAGAATATTGGCCTAGTGTTTAGATGTACTATCTGAGATACCCACAGGTGGCTCTCTGAGCAAGACCATTAACCCCACCTTTCTCACCAGGCGCCGAACACTGGCAGCCAACTGCTCCCCAAGGGGATGGGTTAAATGCAGAGAGGTAATTTATCCATTGTGCGATCAATAAAGTTCTATTTTCTACTATAGGTAGAGTTAGCAAATTTTACCCACTTGTTCCAGACTGTCATATGAGCGTGTGTTGGCCTTTTCGGGTCCAAAGCCCACACGGTTCTTGAGTTATACACTCTAAAAATTTCCAGTGTGTGAGTGGGTCCTTTGCAGTCATTTGCATGTGAAGTTTGTCACGGCAGGATACCCTATTAGAGACTCAAAATTCCCCTGGTCATGAGTTAAGAAAATATGAAAACGCTTCACGATCACGCGTGTCATCCTTGCGCAGGGGCCATGCTAATCTTCTCTGTATCGTATCCAATTTTGCATATGTCGCTAGCTAACTAACAACAAGCTGAGAAGAACAGGGCCTGATTTTTGGACCCCTCTTGGCTTTGAGAACACTGCAAAACGGTGCTGCCTGAACAGCCACTGCTTCTGACAGGTAAAATTAATTGTTGCCCACACTAAAATAAGTCTTTGCTGGTGGGGGGGGGCAGAGAACAATTTCCCCAGCACCTCTGCTCTTAGGTAGATGTCAGGCACTGAAATGTTATTTCTCTGCCACTGACTGGTCTCAGTTCATTAACCCAAACCCCGGTCTCAGTTAATGAATTGAGAATAATCAGTGACAGAATTGATTGACTTAAACTCAGTGGCTAGCACCATCACCCGGCAGATGTTGAAGAAGAGCCATAACCATTATTCACACTTCCGATATGGCAAATATTTCATTTTCGACAATTTTGTATTAGGGATAGCATATATTTTATATGCTACAGGGACCAGATTTGACTAGCACCCTGTTAGGTGTGCTCATTCGTTTTCGGGAAGGTCCAATAGCCCTTATGACAGACATTAAAGGGATGTTCCACCAGGTCAGGGTTGCTCAGGAACATGTAAATTACCTGTGTTTTCTTTGGTGGCCCCATGGTGACATCTCAAAAGAGCTTGTTGAGCACAGAATGTAGGTCCATGTTTTTGGTGCAGTCTCTTCACCTAGTTGTGCCACATATGCACCTTTAAAGACTGCTGATGATAACCAACATCTGTACCCAGATTTTTTGACCACTTTTTTGGAAGTTTAAAACATTAAAATTGTTTCTACTAAGTTCTAACCCTAACCCTACAGCTTAAGAATACTTTCAACCACACCAAATGGAAGGATTCCTTATTATTCCGTAAATGTTTAAAAAAACAAACCACTGGACTTGGTTTCCAAGGTTTGAAGACGTCTTGCTTCCCTTCTAGTTGGCACATCATTTGCAATCACTGATCGAAAAAGGGGGTGTGGTCTAGGACTATACATGTCCTCGTTAGTATAGTGGAGAGTATCCCCGCCTGTCACGCAGAGGCCAGTCGCGTATAGCTGTAAAATGCTGACAGCCTGAAAAAATATGGTGTAGGTTTGAATACCGGTCTTGGCATGAACCTATATTGATTAACTCAACCTTTTCTGTTTGTTATGATTATGTTCCAATCAATAATATTCTAAAGAAATCATGGTGCTACTAATGAGGTGTTTATTATTATTTTAAAGGAGGAAAATGCTTAGATTTCAGTAATAAGAATTTCAGGAGCTATTACAGGTTGTAGTAGCATCAGTGTTTTCTCTAAATTCTTGAACTAAGCAGCTATAATGATCCTTTATTTTACATTTAAGTAGAATAGGATTTTGTTGATGTGTCTTGAAACCAGTAAGTATTTTAAAACCTTACCGGAAAGCAACGTCATACATTTGCTTTTACCTCAATATCTTTATATTGATCTTTATGGTAGATCTAAGCATTGTGTAAATTGTTTAATGATGTGCAATTAAACCAAGCAAATTTGTTCTTTTTTTTATTCAAAAAAGGGAAGAACAGTTCAAATTCACACACACACACACATATATATTGATTGATTGATTACTTTATTCAACAGACTCGCAGTCCACAAAGAAGACACACAACAACACAACACATTTATGTACATATATATAAAAATAAAAAAAAAGACATCTTATAAAAGACTTGCATACCAATATTTCCACAAAGCCGACTGGTATCTTAGTGCACTAAGAGAGGAATGTGAAAAGATTATAACAAGACTGTTCAATGTGCTGCCCAAACGACATATAAACTTGTATATTAGATTTCTCATAAGTGCCTGGAATGTTCTGACATGTGCGTTACAGAACATCTCACTACCACTGCTGAATCTGGGTTTCTTAAGCAGAATTCTCAAAGTGTCATTATAAGCAACTTTAAGCTTCTGCATGCTAGCTTTTTTAAATTTACACCACAAAGGAGCTGTATACAAGGATGTACAGTAAGCTTTAAACAGGCTTATTTTTACCTCATCACTACACATATAAAATTTTTTCCCAAAATGCCTGGGCGTACATCACACGACACTGACGATAAATGTCATCACCATCACAGAGCTGGTCAGTAATGTAGTGACCCAAATATTTAGTTTTGGAATAAACATCTAACTTTTGCCCTGACAAAAAGAAATCAGGGAAACAAAGTGTTTTGTCTGCTTTAGTCCTACATACTAGTACAACAGTTTTCTTAGCATTATACTGGACATCACATCTTAATCAGAGCAGATATTCAGTAACTGCTGAAATCCAGCACTGCTGGGGGAGAGGACAGCCAAGTCATCAGCATACATAAAGTGATTGACCAGAGTATCACCGATCATACATCCAGTTTTACAGAAGTTCATTTCTTTAGACAGGTCGTCCATATACAAGTTAAAAAGGGCAGGTGAAAGAAGCGACCCCTGACGCACACCGTTACTCACACCAAAGGAAGCAGATATGTTATTGCCCCATTTTACATGCATTTTCTGGTTAGAATACCAGTAGACTAGAATTCGAGCTATAATATTTGGAACTCCTCTCCGTTTTAATTTTTCAAACAACTTGTAGTGATTGACACGATCAAAGGCCTTAGAGGCATCAATAAACCCAATTAACACAGATGAATGTTTCCTTAAATATGCTCTTGCTGCCTCTTTCAGGCCATAAATACAGAAATCAGTTCCCAACTTGGCTCTGAAACCAAATTGATTATCTGTTGTACTAATAAACTGATTGAGCTGACCTAGCAGGATTTTTTCTAATACTTTAGATATCACAGTAGCTAAAGCTATTGGTCTATAGTTATTAAGACTACCAACCTTACTAGTTTTGTCCTTAATTACGGGCACAAGGGTAACAGATAATAAGGAGTCAGGCAACTGTCCATGGGTCATAAACCCAGTGAAACACATTGCAAGCAGCACAGCAACTTTTTGGCTAGCATATTTCAAATGTTCTGCCGTAATGCCATCAGAACCTGTTGCCTTATTCTCACACAAGTAAGCTATAGGCTGCTGGACTTCACTAGGGGTTATTATAACCGTATCACTCTTAGCAATGTTTCCCAGCACATAGGGTTCACTTTTTACATAGTTAAATAAGGCAGAATAGTGCTGTCTCCATAGATCTGCTATATAATGAGCCCCAGATATGCCCTCTATAATACTAGGGAGTAATGCAGCAGACCTGTTTAAGGCTCTGACGTCATTCCAAAAGCCAATGGCATTATTGCAAAGCAGTTTTTCAGCCATGGAGTCTGCTCTCATGTTCTGCTCATATTTGGAAATATATCGAATGGCATATTTAAAGTTTGCACTGGTGATTTTTTTTATAATCTAGGAGAGTCCCATCTCTTGGTCTACCTGCTTGTACCCACATATATATATGTGAACAACATTATATATGCTATATACAATATACATTCTATATATTAGAATGTAGTGTTCAAAAGGAAAAGCTTGTCGGGAAAAAAAACCTAGAGCAAATGTTATGGCATGCTTCCTGTGAAATATTTACATTTGTAAACCTCCCATATTTACAGTATATTCAGATTATTTTGTAGACTATAGAATAATAAAAAAATAACTAGATAAACTTTACAGAATCATGTGCTTTACTTTTTCCTGTCAGCCACCCACCGCTGTTTTTCTGCCTCATAGAAAGGACACTCTGAAAACTCCTTCCAACCCATTTCCCTCACCATATCATGTGACTCGTAAATGGACAGAATTTTAGATGGACAATATATATATTTTCCTGGCACTCCAGGGAAGCCAGTGTGGATGTGTGGACTGTTTGGCCCCTGTTTCAGGTCTTTGCGGCAAAATCTGCAAAGTCAGCCTGTTGGATTCTGCCCTTTTTGTCTTCTTTTCTGTTTTTTCCTCAACCCGTTTCTTTGTTTCCTGCAGTTCCCTTTAAAGAATTCTGTGGAGGAAAATTCTTCAAAGGACATGTTTTGGTTGGAAAGTCCCTCAGCAGCGTAAGTGTCATGTACTTTTTTTGAGCAGTAGAAATAGCGAATGGGTCCCTGCTGGGAGAAAAAATGAATGGAGGAGCCATCAGTCTCATAACAAGACTTTGGCTGTCCACAGAAAAGACAAGTCTTTGTCTGTCTTTTCTTCTGCTCAGGCTGTTGTTGCTGCTGCTTATTCAAAATCCCCTCCACAACTTTTTTCAAGGAATCCTGGGTGATCGGTGTGGACAAGGCTGGTGCAGGTCGGTTGAAGACTGCTGGCTTGATTGTGGTGACAGGCAGTGTTGTGCCTGAACGCGTTCATTGAACGAAAGTTCATGAACTCGTTCATATTTTGGGCGAACGTGAACTGAACGTACTGTATTACTGCCTGATGAACGTTATTGTGAACTCGTTCATTCTGGTGTCTGTGAACGGCACGCTCTCTCAGTTCAACTTCGTTCAATAGGTTGCCAGATTTCTATAGAGCCCTCCAGGCGAAACCCCGGCTAAATCACACCGTAAACAGGCCTTAATATGTAGCGGGAAAAACACCCAATCTGGCAACACCAGCTACCAGTGTCGTAGCCTACAGCCGCATGCGTCATCAAAACAAAATGCAGCGTGGAAGCCACAGCAGCATGGAGGCGACAAAGCAGCAATATGATCACTTAAAACAGTTTTATGACCAGGTGGTCGGTGAGGATGATGGCAACAATCTTACATTTCTCTGCAAACTTTGCCCGCCGGCTTTCAGGAAAAAAATCCGCACTTAAACCTGCCTGGTATAATTTTTCAGGATTCCAGTATTCCTTGAAAGTATGTACTGAAATGAAATTTCAAATGGAAAAAAAAAAAAAAAAAAAACATTTGTACCTTAAAGACTACTTTCCTGTTTTTCTTTTAATAATTCCTCATAAAAAAGACCATTCAAGCAGCACATTTTTCCTGATGTTTTTGAGAATATACTGTAGGGGTGAAAGCTGCAGCTGCTACTAGTGTGAAGTGAATGGACAGCAACAAAGCGTTAAAGCAACAATGGGGAAATGCTGTCCCCTCAATGCTAATGTAAACCCTGGTTGGATAAGGATTCAAAACTGGATATGAAGATGAAATCTGACGCACAGTTTCAGAGTTACAACTGATAAAATAATTGCTGTCTGTGGTTCTACATTAGGCTATGATGTAATTGAGCAATATATGAAAAAAAAAAGAACTATGAACTAGTTCTTTTTTGGAAGTGTGAACTTAGTTCAAAATTTTGAATTATGAACTATGAACTGAACTAGTTCATTTTAAAATGTGTGAACTGAACTTTGAACTAGTTCACGTAGAAAGAGAACTTTCCCAACACTGGTGACAGGCACACTGGTGGACTGACTTCTCTCAGTTAAAATGTGCCACAGTTCCTGGGTTTCCAAAAGATTTTCTGGGCTTGTGTTCATTGAAGAACTGGTGTTCAGGAGCTTTGCCAAGTGCTTCACATACCGGGATGTGTTGCTTGGTTGTTGGATGCAAAAGGCTGTTGGGATTCATGGCAGCCCGATGAACCATGACTGCATATTCCTGATCCAAAGCCTTCAAAAGATCCTTTTTCCCATGGTGTTTATGGAACAAGACATCAATTGCCTCTTTCATAGGCGTTTTCCAGCGAGTGTGATCCAGCACGAACACGCGCCCCCCTGTCTTTACTGCTCCAATCCGGGCACTTCTTGGTGAGGCTCGCAAAGGCAGAGGATGTGAAGTCTCTGAAACACATTAAGGTAAGTGTAATTCATCAGTTTATCATATACAAACTTGAGTTTTATGCAGAATTGTAAATAGATAGCACTACATTCACTCACCTGCTGGAGAAACCTGGAGAAGCTCTGGAAAAACTTCCTGCTTTTGGAAGTCACCAGCAGAAGGATTGGAGGCCGGTTGAGCAGCTGATGCCTCAGAAGGTGGAGCAGTCAGATCTGAGCTCTGTGTCACAGGAGTTCGTATCTTTTCAGCGGTGGATGATGGCAAAGGGAAATCGCATTTTCGAGATGCCTCACAGGACGAGATCCAGGTCAAAGGCCAAGATCTTGCATCTCTGTTCTCCTCCACAGTTTTTGCTGCTGAGAACAGTTCCAGCTGTTCACATCTTGGTCATGTTGACACTGGGGAACAGCAATGGGTGGCTGAGCTGAGGAAACAATAGTAAAAAAAAAAAAACACAACAAAAAAACATCAAATTAAGGTTTCATTAAAAAGGGGGTGGGGGGGGCACATTGTGTTTACAAAACATTTCACAGAATGTAGAAATCAAATTACTTAAAGTAAGAAAATAAATAGTTTTCTTTGATGCAGTCTGTTCCTACCATCTTCAGCACTGTCAGCAAAGGAAAGGCCTCACTTTGCAGAGGGGGAAGCTGCACTTGTGCTGGAATCTGAAAAGTTTCATGATGGGTCTCTGTGATTAAACCCACATGCAGAACACCAAAGGAAACAGAGTAAAAGTTTAACAGTTTATTTGATAAACACACACAGAGTAAATGATTGCACTGGTTCTGGTACTGGTCCTGGAACTGGTTTCACAGAGTAATCTGCAGAGATGTATTGTTTGGTTAGCCAGGTAGCAGTGATGTCTTGACAGAGCTTTGATTCTGATTTGTACCTGATGAGGTTCAGACTGATCGGTGGAGAGAGGGAACCGGTTGGGTCCAGAGACTGTGGAATTAGCAGAGAGCTTAGCAGCGGCTGAGCTTAGCTTCAGGCTAGCGAGGTTCAGACCTTGAGTTGTTCTTCTAGTTCTCTCCTGAGAACCAACCGGGAGACACAGACTGAGGATCTTCAGGTTTGGCTTCTCTGGGCAGGCAGGCAGGTTTTCAAACGTGAGCACCTCCAGAGCTACAGACTTCAATCTGGTTTTCAGATGAGCAGAGAAGACAAAAACTGGTTAGGATCAGGTTACTCTCCAGAGCAGACAGAGATTCTAAATTCAGGCTGAGGCTCAGGTTCCACTAACCAAAACTGGTCAACACTCCGGCGCTGAAGGGAAGTCAAACTGCTGGTCTCCTGATGAGGTGAATCAGCCTCAGGTGTGCAGGTGTCTTCAGCTCAGGAGACCCAGGGCGCTCTCTGCTGGAGAAAGGTGGCAGATCTCCAGATCCCAACAAAAAGGAGTGTTGTTGTTACTTATGACTTTAATATAACTATAAGTGTAGCTACCATCAAAGTCAGAATAAATAAATAAATAAATAAATAATAGATTAATAAATATTTAAGTTAAAAATATAGAGCTCATAAATACACACATTTCTAGTAATAAAGGTTAAATATTAAAAGCATAATTTCATGTGTTTCTTGTATATTGTTTGTTTGATACCGTGGAACGAGTCTTAATTAAGGGGGGAACCTGAAGGACATTGGATAAAGTATATAGTAAAGGACTGAATATTCTAAATTTCTCTCAAGGGAAATCAGCCAATGAGGTACATTGGTTTAATTTACTGTTTACTTTGTTTGACCGTTAAGATGTAACGCAAAGAATTTCTGTTGAGTAGCATATTGTATGGTTGCTTTTTTCCTTTGATGTTTTTTAAGGAAAATGATGATTTGTTTGATTTTGAATGATTTTGTTTGCTTTTCTTTCTGTATGTTTTAACAGTTCTCACAACACACTATCATGCTTCTTGTGTGATTAAAGCCAGTAACTAAAAGAACGACTTGGTTTCCTGATTTTCGACTTGAGAGGGAATTACAATAAGACAACTTATAAAGTAGTTAAGATTATCCAGACACTGTTGTCTTTTCAACAGACATATGCTTAAAGATGGATTGAAACCAACCTTTAGACTCAGATTTTTTTTCGACCTCTGTTTCCTTCAGTAGAAATGAGAGCTGTGATGGAAGGGCTACAGGCGTCTTTTGTGGGATTGCCAGTGCTTTAAATGGTCAGAAGAACATAAAGGATTTTGTTTAGCATAACAAACATTAAAAGCATCATATTTCTTCTCAGAACAGAAATTTATAATTTTTTTTTTATTATTTCTTTTTTATTGCAAAAGAAAGTACATGAACAATATAGAACATTAATGATTACAAAAATATACAACAACAAAGGGTTTTACAGAACAGAACTTTTATTTTTTTTATTTTTTTGTCACTCAAATTTTTTGCTTTTGCATAAGAGAAAAGGAACAAGGGTGTCAGTGATATATATCTTAGGTAAGAGCAGTTCGGCAATGGTGAATAGACTCAGTCTCCCGTGGTGTCTCTGCTATAGGGTCGATATGTTGTCCATTTGTCCCATTTGGTATCAAACTCGACTTGTTTCAGTCTCAGCTTAAATGTGAGTCTTTCAATGTTATAGATCTCCTCTATTATGTCCATCCAGTTCCTCAGAGTAGGAGGGTCCTCTCTGTACCATTTCCTAGTGATTCCTTATTTGCCGCAGCTATTAATATTTTTACCAGATATCTATCCTCACATTGAACTTTTTCATTTGACAGGTTACACAAATATAATATTTCACATGACACTGGCAATTTATAACCCAATACCTTTTCTAATACAACCCCTATGTCATTCCAGTATTTCTGCACTTTTACACATTCCCAAAAGATGTGAGTATGACCTACGCATTGCTCCCCACACCGTCTCCAGCATGTTGCTTGTGTTAATGTAGATTTATTTTTACTTTTAGGTGTAATAAAGAACCTCACAATATTTTTCCAGCAGAATTCCTTCCACATCCTGGAGCTGGTTGTGGTTCGCTGAACATCGCATATAATCATCCAGTCCTCATCACTTAACAAGATTTTACTCTCTTTTACCCATCTATCTCGTATATACAGCGTTCCTCTGTTCTTCATTAAACCTTGGTATAGTCTTGAAATCACCCTCCAAGTCTTGTTTTTGTATGCATTACAAAATGTTATGGTAACTTCATTCAGTTCGTGAGGAAGATTTGGTTTGATTTCTTAAACTTGTCTGAGTCTTCACAACCAAATTCTTCTTTCAGTTTTTGAAAACTTTTTATTTTACCCTTGTCGATGATTGTGCATAACGCTGTTATACCTTTGTTTACCCACCGTTCAAAGCTGCTATAAATTATCCCTGGTTTGAATTTTGAATCATAAGCCACCCAGGTCAGGATCCGGATTTCCCTTTCTAATTTGTATTTCCCCATAACTTCAAACCATATATCCAGGGTAAATCTAGTGATTGCGTCAAGCTTACTCTGATATTTCTTGTACTTTTCTTTATTTGTATCATGCTCAGGATAGGATATACCTCATTTTTAAATTCCATTTCTTTCCACTTGGCAGAGTATTCAGAGTCACACCAGTGCACTAAAGGTCGAATCTGTGCTGCGTAGTAGTAGCCCAGGAGGTTTGGTAGGCTAACCCCCCTTTGTCTTTGGGGATCTGTAAAGTTGTGAATTTTATCCTGGGTTTCCTTCCTCCCCAAATGAATCGTGAGATCTTTTTGTTCCAGTCTTTAAATTGTGAATTAGGAATTTTTATTGGTAATGATTGGAAAAGGTACAAGATTCTGGATAATACGTCCATTTTTATTATTTCTATTCAAGAACTAAAGTCTAGGGTCAATACTGACCATCTTTCCAAATCTTTATAGATTTCCTGATTCAATGTCGTGTAGTTAGACTCATACAATTTAGATAGGTTCTTGACGAGTGTCACACCTAGATATTTTATTGCTTTTGAGTTCCTTTTGAATTTTTATAATTGTTGAATTGAACTAGAAGGGGTATAATTTATGAGTAATATTTGTGTCTTTGTCACATTTAGTTTATAGCCAGATAATTGATTAAAGTGGTCCAATTTTTCCATGAGTTTAGGAAGGCAGGTGTCTGGGTGTTTTATACCTATAAGGACATCATCTGCAAACAGCCCGATCTTATGTTCTGTTCCTCGAAGAGACAGGCTTGACTTGAGACACGTGGAAGGTAGGGTGGATTCGGAGGGACTGAGGTAGTTGGAGACGGACGGCTGAGGGGTTGATGACTCGGGTGATCTTGTAGGGCCTCGAGACATCCCCTTGAGGGGAATGTCTCGAGTGGACAGCCATACCTCCTGGCCCTCAGTGTACTCTGGGGCGGGACGTCTCCTGGAGTCGGCGAAGCGTTTTATGGACTCTGATGACCGGTTGAGGGTGGCAATGGTTTCCCTTCAGATCCTTTGGCAACGGTGGATGTGCTGGTTTATGGACCGGACCGAAATCTCTCTCTCGTCTGCGGGGAAAAGAGCTGGTTGATAGCCGAGACTAACCTGAAACGGGGATTGACCAGTGGAAGCAAATCTGAGGGAGTTGTGTGCATATTCGATCCAAGGGAGAAATTGGCTCCAGTCCACGGGATTGTTCGAAGTGAGGCAGCGAAGGGTTGACTCCAACTGCTGGTTCATTCTCTCAGTTTGACCATTGGATTGGGGGTGGTAACCAGAGGTGAGAGAGGGTTTGCAGCCGAGAGCAGAACAGAAGGCCTTCCAGACCTGGGAAATGAACTGTGGACCCCGGTCCGAGAGGATCTCTTGGGGAATGCCGTGTAAACGGAAAACATGCTTGATGAGGAGCTGGGCCGTCTGGAAGGCCGTGGGAAGTTTTCTAAGGGGAATAAGATGGCAGGACTTCGAGAAACGGTCAACAATGGTGAATATGGTGGACATACTTTAAGAGACGGGGAGACCGGTGACGAAATCAATGGCGATATGGGACCAAGGACGCGAGGGAACAGGAAGCGGCTGAAGCAGACCAGAAGGAGGTTGGTGTGAGGCTTTATTACGGGCACATGTGGAGCAAGCCAACACATACTCCTTGACGTCTCTATGGAGGGTGGGCCACCAGAAGCGTCTTGAGATTAGGGCAATTGTTCTGCTGACTCCTGGATGAGCAGAGAACTTGGCTGCATGCATCCATTGGATGAGACAGGACCTGACGGAAGATGGAACATAGGTTCGATTAGTGGGACCGTTACCTGGATCGGGTTCAGTGGCCAGGGCGGAATTGATGAGGTCGGTGATCTCCCAGTTGACCACCCCCACTGTGCAGGAAGCCGGAAGAACAGGTTCAGGTGTCTCGGGATGATCGACAGAGTAGAGACGAGAGAGAGAATCGGGTTTGACATTCTTGGATCCGGGTCTGTAGGAGATGATGAGATTGAACCGAGAGAAGAAAATTGACCATCTGGATTGGCGGGGATTTGCTTGCTTGGTTGACTGGATGTAAGCCAGGTTCTTGTGGTCAGTCCATACTAAAACCGGATGCTCAGCTCCCTCCAGCCAATGTCTCCATTCCTCCAACGCCAGTTTAATGGCCAGAAGCTCTCGGTCACCCACATCGTAATTTTGCTCTGCAGAAGAAAGTCTACGGGAGAAGAAAGCACAAGGGTGTCTCTTTTGATCTGAATCAAGTCTCTGGGATAGGACTGCTCCAACACCAGAATCTGAAGCATCCACCTCAAGAATAAACTGCTTCGCTGGGTCAGGTTGCATAAGCACAGGTGCTCTAGAAAACAAGGACTTTAATTTATCAAACGCTGCTTGAGCCTCAGGAGTCCACTGAAAAATGCGTTTGACAGAGGTCAGAGAAGTTAATGGAAGGGCGGTCTGGCTGTAGTTTCTGATGAACCGACGATAGAAGTTTGCAAAACCTAGAAACCTTTGTAGCTGTTTGCAGTTCTCTTGAACTGGCCAGTCTAAAACTGCCTTAATCTTGTCCTCAGATGGTTTTACCTGGCCGCCCTCGAGCACAAACCCCAAAAAGGTGACTGAAGGTTGATGAAATTCGCACTTCTCGGCTTTCACGAACAGCTTGTTCTCCAGCAGTCTCTGCAAAACAAGGCGGACATGTTTCTTGTGTTCATCGAGGTTCTTGGAGTAAATGAGTATGTCGTCAATGTACACGAAAACAAATATATTGAGAAAGTCTCTGAGAACATCATTAACGAGGGCCTGGAAGCAGGCTGGAGCGTTAGTTAGACCAAAGGGCATTACTAAATATTCGAATTGGCCCAAGGGTGTTTTGAAGGCAGTCTTCCATTCATCGCCTTCACGGATCCTAAGGAGATGATAAGCATTTCTTAAATCCAGTTTAGAAAACACTGTAGCTCCCTGTACGGGTTCGAACGCAGAGGCAAGGAGAGGAAGTGGGTATTGGTTCTTAACTGTGATCTGGTTCAAACCTCGGTAATCAATACAAGGTCTCAGGGAACCATCCTTCTTCCCCACGAAGAAGAACCCGGCGCCCAATGGAGAGGAAGACGGGCGGATTATTCCAGCAGCTAATGATTCGTTGATGTACTTTTCCATTGTTTCTCTCTCGGGCTTAGAAATGTTATACAATCTACTGCTAGGTAAAGGAGCACCAGGTAAAAGTTCAATGGCGCAATCGTATGGTCTGTGTGGAGGTAGGGACGTCGCACTGACCTTACTGAAGACAGGGGCTAGGTCATGGTACTCAGAAGGAACTGAAGAAAGGTCAGGAGAGTCCATCTCCCCCCCACCTCTAGGAGACCCCACCAAGGGGGCAGCTGAACGAAGGCATGTTTCATGGCATGAGATGGACCACGATTCCAGGTGACGTTCATTCCAGTTTATGTGAGGATTATGCTTCTTCAACCATTCGAAACCAAGCACCAGCGGG
Source organism: Cyprinodon tularosa (assembly GCF_016077235.1). Lineage (NCBI taxonomy): Eukaryota > Metazoa > Chordata > Actinopteri > Cyprinodontiformes > Cyprinodontidae > Cyprinodon > Cyprinodon tularosa. The sequence continues at coordinate 13,596 of NW_024038491.1, forward strand.
GAACATGCTGAGGGAAAAACAAAAAATGTTATAGTCTCTCGGTGGTTACCTGACAGAAGTAGCTCGAGGGGCTGAGTTTGATGGGTAACTTGATGGAGTCTCTTTCCGTCAATAGCGGATACACTGAGAGGCTGAGTCAGAGGAATGGTTTCTATTTGGAGTTGATGGACCAGGTTAGAATCGATTAGGTTACGTTCACAGCCTGAGTCGATGAATGCAGAAAAAGAGAGGCTTTGGTTAGCACAGAACAACGTGGCAGGAAGTAACAGACGAGGAGATTTCTTAGTGTTAATTTGGCCCGCCAGACTCCTCAGATCCTCTGGCGGGCCCAGGCTTTTGATTTAGCCGGGCAGGAAGCGATGAAGTGTCCACTCTCACCACAGCAGATACATAGTTTGCTTAGAAAACGCCTTTGCCTCTCCTCTGGGGTGATCCTAGTGTTTCCCACCTGCATGGGTTCGACATCCCTTTCGCCCGAATGAGAGGCCTGAATAGGCAACGGTAGAGACTGGGACTTAGGTCTCTGAGTGGGCAGCTGCTCTGTAGAGGAAGAACAAACAGTCACGTTATGTGAGGCAGAGGAAAGTGACCCCTGCTTCTTTGAACTGTTTCTGGCACGAATTCTATTGTCCAATCTAATGGAGAGACGAATTAGATCTTCGAGGGTAGCTGGTTCGTCGAGGTTTGCGAGCTCATCTTTAATGTGCTCATTTAATGCCATGAAAAAGGCTCCCTTTAGAGCGCTTTGGTTCCATCCGGAAGCTGCCGCTTTAACCCGGAAGTTGATGGAGAATTCAGCCACCGAAGAGTTTCCCTGTTTTAGGTTGAAAAGAGCTCTGGAATCAATAGTTTGGTCGGTTTCTTGGTTGAATACCTGGGTAAATTCAGAGATGAAATCAGAGTAATAGCAATTTAAGCTATCGTCGGCGGCAAATCTTGCTTGAGCCCATTCCAAGGCTCTTCCTGTTAACTGAGAGAGGATGAAGGTTATTTTTTTGTAATCCGTGGAAAAGCTGCCAGGGGAGTTCTGAAAAATCAATCGACATTGAAATAAAAATCCTTTGCAATCTTTCATGTTACCAGAAAATCTTTCTGGGAGACTAGGACGGAACTCTGATGACGTCACTGCTGGTGACCTCGGAGGAGGGACTGGACCCTGAAATGGTTGTTGTGCAGCATTAGCGCTGTTCAGATAATTAGCATAGCTCTGTAGCATGTGGTTATGAGTGTCAACCAGGCGGTATAACTCACGGAGCGTTTGGGTTTGTCCTTGAATTTGGGCATCCTGCTCCTCCAGTCGACGGGTGAGGTGATCTGCTGGGCCTTGAGTTTGGCCGCAGTGTTCTGTCATGATGGGTTCACTAAAAGCGACCCAAGAATGCAGAACACCACTGACGGACACAGGGATGAAAGTTTAACAAGTTTATTATGCACAAGCACACAGAATGTACTGGTTCTGGTTCGGGGCCTGGATACTGGTTCACCGGAGTCTGCGTGAGAGATAGTTCAGTTAGCGTTGCCAACAGAGGTTTGATTTCCAGAAGATGACTGATTGTACCTTGAGGGTTCTTGAGGTTAGCTTTGGGAGAGTCACTGTTGGATCTGGAGAGGAGTTCATCAGCAGAGTCCGTTTGCTGCTTCAGCGTCTCACGTCTACAATGAACAGACCTTGATTTTGGGTTTTCCAGTTCTAGTCCAGAGCTGCTTGGAGGTTCTCTGAGATTCTTCAGGTTTGGCTCTGAGGGTCGGCTCGGCAGGTTAGCTCTTCCTGAGCTTTCACAGACGAGACACAGGTTTCCTGGAAGACAGAGATAATAGTTAGAATCCAGGCTGGATTCAAAGTCAAGAAGTTACACTGAGGATCTAGGCTTAAGCGCTGACCAACTGGAACAACACTGCGGCGTTGAGGCAAGGTCTGAAGACAGCTTAAGTAGTGGATCCTCTGATGATCTTGATGAGCTGCAGCTGTGCAGGAGGCTCCCTCAGAGGATCCACGGCGGACTCTGCTGGAGAAAGGTGGAATTTCTCCAGCTCCCAACAGTCAGTGAGATTACCATTTATTTCGAGTCTGGCAATTGGGCCTTGATATAGCGTTTTGATTGTATTTATAGATTTTGTGTTAAAGCCAAATTTTTCTAAACTAAGATATAAAAACTTCCAGCTGATGCTGTCAAACGCTTTTTCTGCATCTAAACTTAGCCCATTTTTTAAAGTTTCATTTAATGATGCTAATAACATTGGTCCAAGTTCTTTTTTAAATATTTTGTACCACTCAGCAGGAAACCCGTCGCTTCCCGGGGTTTTGTTTGGTTTCAACCTATTTATGGCTTCTTCCAGTTCTTTTGATGTGAAACATGAATTAAAACTTGTGTTTTGTTCTTCTCCTAGTGATGGAAGATCTAAGGCATTTACAAAGGTTCTTATTGTTTCCTCCCCTGCCGAGTCCGGTTGTGTGTAAAGAGTTTTATAGTAATTACTAAACTCTGTATCTATCCTTCCTGGGTCTGTTTCTATTGTATTGTTTATAGGGTCTCTAATTTTGTGGATTGTATTCATGAGTTGTTGTTTCTTTAATCGTCGGGCTAAAATTTTGGTAGCTTTTGGGCCTGATTCATAATATGTTTGTTTCAAGAACTTCATTTTCTTTTCTACCTCTTCCCCCAATATGTCATTTATTGTGGTCTTCACCTCCCTGATCTGTTGTATTAAACTTGGATCTTTTGATTCTTTCTGTCTTTGTTCCAAATATTTAAGTTGTTTGATTTTTGTTTGGTAAATTTTCTGTCTGACCTTCTTGTTATGTGTTGTTCTAGATATTAATTTTCCTCGCATAACTACTTTCATAGCATCCCAGAGGATAGTAGGATCCACTTCCCCATTATCATTCTCTTGTTTGTATGTCTGTATTTCTGATTTAATCTCCTCAACTGCTGTTGCATTGTTTAGTACACTAAGATTCATTTTCCATACTGTATTCATTTTCCTGCTGTTCATATTTAATGTTAAATGAAGGATATTATGGTCAGATAAATCTGCCACTCCAATTTTGCATTCTTCGATTCGGAATTTATCCACTGTGTTTATAAAAAATAATCAATCCTTGTGTGCACTGAGTGAGGTGCTGAATAATATGTATAATCTCTTTCAAGGGGGTGCAGTTCCCTCCAGATATCTGTAATTCCCAATTCACTGTGGGCTGTTTTAATATATCGAGATACATGTATTTTGCTACTTTTCTTTGTACTAGTTGTGTCCAAGCTCTGGTCGAGGGTAATGTTAAAGTCTCCCCCACATATCATAATGCCCTCTGATTCCTGTACAATAACTGCAAATAAGTGTCTGAAAAATGTTTTCCCTTCATCTGGAGGTGCATAAACATTAATTAATGTAATAAGTTGGTTATCAATTTTCCCTTGGACCAGAATGTGTCTCCCTTCTTTATCTTTTATCTCCTTAAGTTTCTCAAAGTGTTGCGGCCTTCTGTTCCAACAAAAATAAAGTACCAAAGTTTCCAATGAAGGCCGTGGGTGGTAACAGGTGGTTTTGTTTTTCTACACACTCCCAGCTTGGCTTAAAAGGCAAGAATGAAAATTATAAAAAAAAGAAAAAATACTTCAAGTGTCTTGGAACTTAGTAGAAACGATTTTAATGTTTTAAACTTCCAAAAAAGTGGTCAAAAAATCTGGGTACAGATGTTGGTTATCATCAGCAGTCTTTAAAAGTGCATATGTGGCACAACTAGGTGAAGAGACAGCACCAAAAACATGGACCAACATTCTGTGCTCAACAAGCTCTTTTGGGATGTCACCATGGGGCCACCAAAGAAAACACAGGTAATTTACATGTCCTGAGCAACCCTGACCTGGTGGAAAATCCCTTTAAGGTCTGTCATAAGGGCTATTGGACCTTCCCGAAAACGAATGAGCACACCTAACAGGGTGCTAGTCAAATCTGGTCCCTGTAACAGCTCTTTGTTCAGTGATGTTCCAGCAAACATTGCAGAACAATCATAAACAACCCGCAGTGTTCTCTTACGGGGGTGGTAGACACCATGATGAGGTACGTACCACACCTTTTGTTGTCTATAATTCTCTTCTTGACGACTTAAAATTGAAGCTAAGTTTTATAAAAATTCAAAGTTCTTAAAAAGCAGAAAAAGTCTCAAACAAAGAAAAAAAATTCAGGCAGAGGCAGCTGAGTCTGTGTCCAGTGTGTTTATTGCTAAACACAACACATTCACACTGAGCTGGTCACCGGTGAGCCTGAGCTGAACAAATAGTGAAGACAGCTCCCTTTTATACATTTCTTATCGGTGGAAAACCCCCTTCAGAACATATTTCAGTCTTTGGTAAAGGTCACATTGATATTTATCTGCAAATCACAGTGACATTCATAGACACATCTCATTCTTGTGAGAGCAATCTCTCAGGCCATGAAAACATCTGGTGCATTCAAATCAGAAACTTATGACAGTTTAATCACAAACATGTTGGAATACATCCTTTCCTTACTTCAATGCCATGTCAGTCTGGCCTAGTGCTCCCCCCTCGTCTCTCAGTCAAAGCATCACCCTTTCTGGGACCATTACCGCTCCGTGTGCCTTGAAAATAACAACTCTATTTATCACAAGTTGTATGGCCAAATTTTGCTGAGCTGGGCAACCTTGATATGTCAAATATTTCATTTTTAATCAGTGTGCTTCTTATCACTAAGGGGCCTCAACCCTGCGTTTTCCTGCAGATTCCCCTCCTCTTAGGGCCAGGTGCAACAGTTACACACTCATTGCTCTATTTTCTCCTTTTTGGCCTTGAATGGCTCCATTCATTGCTCCGTTTTTCTCCTTTTTGGCCTTGAATGGCTCTTATAACAGTATTTGTGAAAACAACTTTAAACTTATAAAACATTAACTTTATTTTATCTTATGATTAGTGCAGATTAATACACAACACTTTCCTTCCTCATGTTCGATTTGATCTTGTGGTATGATTTCTGAATGGCCTTCCACATCAACATTATGCATAAATTCTTTGTACTCTTCAAAGAATAACTTATCCTTCTGAAATCGTTTTAACAGACATTGCGCCCTCTGCTGGGCCACCTGTTTGTTATTGGGCATTTTTACTTCAAGATTACGAAAAGGTAACTTCAAGTGCTAATGACCATCTTTTAGCATTGCTGACTTTGACATGATGTCTATGAACTGTTTGTCTTCTACAGACATTTCAGTAAGCTCATTACACTTGAGCTCTACAAAATCTTGGTTATACTGATTGACCAGCATTTCTTCCAAACTGCTTATAGAGATACGATTCACCTGGATATAACCTGCAACACGTCAATTTTCTTCACTACCCTGATTGAGTGGACCATTAACAACCCAGCCAAGGCGTGTCAGCACAGCATAAGGCCCACTACCTTTACTGTTAACTATTTTCCAAGGTTCCAAAGCTTTGGGGGAATTTACACCAATGAGCAGCCCAATGCCAGCATCTATTGGTGTTAATTCAACAACTTTTAGATAAGACCATTTTCTTGTTGTGGCCATTTATGCTACATTTTTATAATTTTTATTCTTGCCTTTTAAGCCAAGCTGGAAGTGTGTACAAAAACAAAACCACCTGTTACCACCCACGGCCTTCATTGGAAACTTTGGTACTTTATTTTTGTTGGAACAGAAGGCTGCGACATTTAAGTCAAAAAATCATTTATTTTTGGTTTTTTGGACCTGCTTGGAAAGTTTGGATTTTGGAAAAGCTTGGAAGATCGGATGATCAGACTTGGATGACTGAAACTTCATGGAAAGAACTTGGAGAAGACCTGCAGAGTTTGTGAGTAAATGCCATACTTTGTTGGAAAGAGCAAAGACGCTGAACTGAAAGTGAAAAGTTTGTCTTGGAAAATTTTCTTTTGGATCTGGAGAAACGAAATTTGTGTTGAAGATGGAAGAAGATGAAGGTCTTCAAAAAGAAAAAGAACTCTTTAATTTAATTAAAAGGCGCAGAGCCAAACTTGGCGTGCTGACAAGAAAGAGAAATGACATTCATGCTTTAATTGATGCTGGAGAATCAAAATCCTCCATAGATGAGCATATGATAACCTTTAATAATTATTTAGCGGAGTTTATGGACTTGCAATCTTCAGTTCAAACACTGCTTAATGATGATGAAAAAGAAACCGATCATAGTGATTGGTACGAACCAAAGCTGATCAGTTTTAAAGAGTTTTTGGATGAAATCGAAAAATAGATGGATGGCGATCCAGATGCACAGAAGAATGAAGTATGTTTAATGTTTGATGTTGAATTAAAGGCAGCATCTAATGACAGCGACATTGAGCCAGATGACAGCATCTCACAGACTGCACAAACAATCGGCAAAGACTCTGAAAGGCTTTCTGGGTCCACAGCTAAACCAGTCAGGAAGAAAACCAGCACGGCGTCCAGTAAAGTGAGTAAAAGTAGTGCGCAGAGTAAGAGTTCCCGTGCAGCTTCAGTGGCGCTGATGGAAGCTGAAGTGGAAAGAGCTGCTCTGAAAGCAGAGGTGGATGCGCTGCAAGAAAAACATGCGATCGAGTTGGAAGAACTTCAGATAAAAGCAAGAAAAGAAGCATTGGCCTTAAAAACCAAGCTGGTGAAGGCAGATGCAAAGATGAAAATCTTCAACAGTATGCAAGATCAGAAAAGTAATGTTTCCAGTGCTGGTGTCGCCAATACAGCAGTTTCTGCAACATCTACTGAGTTCATACCTGCTGCTACAGCTCAAAAGGCTCAAAGAACACAGAAAAGATTGTCTACTCTTGCACCTTTGCCAATGCCCCAGGAGAAGCCTTTTAATGAAACTTTAAAAGTGAAACCAGAAGGGGAAAGCCCCAGACAAGTATCTTCTCAGGTTGATAGTAGTGCATTAACAGAGATTATGAAGAAGCAGAATGAAATCACTGAGATGCTTGTTAAACAGCAAAGACTGTCACTTCTGCCATCTGTAGAAATCCCTGTTTTTAGCGGAGATCCTTTGCATTTTAGGTCCTTTCTTAAGGCATTTGAGCAAGGAATAGAAACTAAGACGGATAACATGCAAGACAGGCTGTATTACTTAGAACAGTTTACCACAGGCCAGCCTAGAGCCCTAGTGAGAAGTTGTATGCACATGAGTCCACAAACTGCTTACTTGGAAGCAAAAAGACAGCTTGAGTGGAACTTTGGTAACAGAGCAAAAATAACATCTGCATTTATAGATAAAGCTCTGAATTGGTCGGTTTTAAAATCTGATGATGCTGCAGCTTTAAGAGCTTATACATTCTTTTTAAGAGGTTGTTTCAATACAATGGATGAAGCTGGGTTTATTGATGAGCTTGAAAACTCAACCAATATGAGAATTCTTGTTTCAAAGTTGCCCTTTAGACTTCGTGAAAAATGGCGACTAATTGTGGTTGACATAGCTGAAAAGTATGATCGCAGAGCAAAGTTTTAAGATCTTCTTGATTTTTTAGAAAAACAAACAAAACCACCTGTTACCACCCACGACCTTCATTGGAAACTTTGGTACTTTATTTTTGTTGGAACAGAAGGCCGCGACATTTAAGTCAAAAAATCATTTTTCAAAACCTCCCGTCCACGCTAGACATTTTACCAAACATCCTCCAACACCTGGTGTGCTCTTGATCACTCAAATTAATGGGAGGGACAAACAATTAAGAACTTACTCCAAACTATTCCAAATGTAAAAAATAAATAACACATTTTGGTTCTAAATTAACTTAAATAAATTTTATATACCAAAAGACAAAAACTAAATTTTTAGAAATAACAAAATACAAAAATGTAGCATAAATGGCCACAACAAAAAGTTTATTCCATTTGTAATAAAAATCATAACCCCCCTTTTACTTCCATTTTTGTATGAGCTATAATATGTACTCCTAAATCCAAGTTTCTTAAATTTCTCATGCTCTTTGTCTGATAAGTGTGTTTCCTGCAGAAAACTGATTTGTGGCCTTTCCTTCTTTAATTTCGTAATAACCTTTCCTCTTTTCATGGGGTTATTTAATCCATTCACATTCAGAGACACCACTTTAAGTTGGTTACATTGCATCCCTTACTTTTTTGGGTTCTTTTTGCCTTCTTCCACTGACACTTAAAACAATATAAACAATAACACATGAACAATGCTTCCAGTAAATATGGGCCTCCTGAACTATGCCCATGTCCCTGTTGGAAGGGGAGGGGTAAATTCTCCTGTAAAAGGAGGGCCCCCCGCTAGAGGTGGACGGGGGTCCACTATAAGAAACCCCCTGCCTTCCAGTGATGTCCAACATTTTCTGCTTCCATAACACCAGCCTAAAAACATTTTAAGAAAGCCTTATATGGTAAGGAAAGCTAGGGTTTTTTCTTTAAACTTATAGTTTCACTGAAAAATATTAAGTCGTATGAAAAGAAAAAATATATATATTCCAGTAACTTAAATACAGACTTGACATTACCATGACGTGCCACAGTCCTTTACTACGGATATGCCTTTCTGTTTACCCCTGCAGCTCCGTCTTATTCCACTCAGGTGTTTTCCTCTTCTCCCGATCTCCGAAACTCCTGTAGCTTTCCTCTCGCACGCTGGGTGAGATCACTCATCATACCTGGGTCTCCGACTCGTTGCCACTGTGAGGCTCCTCGAATCCGCTTCTCCAGCGTGTGCCCCTCGTCATGCTCTTTCACCTGCACCTCCATTCCCCTTTTCCTCATCTCTCTCGCTGCTTCTTGCGCGCTGTTATGGATCCGTGGACCATCAGACCAGTGGATTCTAATCCTCGTCAAGGGTGTCTGAAACCTGATGCCTTTTTCTTTCAGGGTCTTTTTTATTTCAGTGTAAGTTTTGCGTTTCTGTACCACCTCTGCCACGTAATCATAGTCGAAGTACAGGGGCGTGTTATTAATTTTGATCCACTTTTGCATGGCTTTCTTCAATATCAGCTCTTTGGTATCGAACTGAAGGAAGTTCACGATTATCGACCAAGGTGTCTCTCCTGGAGCCGGTCTTCTTCCTGTTGCTCGGTGTGCCCGTTGAATAAGAAGGTTGGTCCCGGAGGGTAAAGCTAGTTCTTTCAATAACAGCTCCTCCACGAAGCGGGGGAGAGATTCCCCCTGTATCCCCTCAGGGACGCCGAAAATCCGCACGTTCCTTCTAGACCTCCCTTCTAAATCTGTCAGTTTATCCTGCAGAATTCTCTGCTCACGTGGGGTTTTCAGTAGAGCTTCTTTGGCCCCATATTGAATGTCTCGAGCGCCTCAATGCGTGTTTGGGCCTCGGTGAGACTTTGCCGTTGGTCATATAGCTTGTCAATGTTATCTTTAAGCTTGTTGCTAACATCTTCTTTGAAACTGACAAATTCCTGTTTGAAACTTGATTCGAGAGATGTTATTTCCCTTTTCAGCTCTTCTTTGAGTTCGTGTATTTCTTTGGTAATGTCTGTTAAATGATTCAAAAGGGCTGAATTGTCGCCTTGGGCTACCGCTTCATCGCTGTCTGCCATATCTTTAGGGCTTCCCTTCCCGACGAGTTTTAGTTTTTTCTCAGACATTTTCTTGGCTATTCGACCTCTCCGACTAGTCCCCCCAAGTTCACCTCACTGCATTTGTAATTGGATTCATGATTTGGAGTTTTGGGGGGTAATTCTTCCTTAGACTGGTGGGAGCTAAACTTTACGCTGCCATTCCGCTCGTCCCTCAACCGGAAGTCTCCAGAACAGAAATTTAAATCTCTTTACCATCACCTGTTGAGGATTCTGGTCAAGTCAAGTCAGCTTTTATTGTCACTTCCTTCATATGTACAAGACATACAAGGGAAATGAAATTACGTTTACTCTCTACAATATACAAATATACAAGAAATATACAAGACTGACATTTAAAAACTGACATAAAGTGCGGGACATGACAGGTAATAGTGATCAGATAAATATAAATATGAAGTATAAACATTACAATAAAAGCAATAAAACAGCAGCAATAGTTTATTTCAGGCGTAGGTAGTGCAGGTAAGGTGCAGTCTCTGGTACAGTGTATGTGTGTGGGTGTGTGTGTGTGTGTGTGAGTGAGAGGTGTGTGGGTGTGTGTGTATGAGAGGTGTGTGTGTGTGTGATTGGTGTGTGCATGTGGGTGAGAGAGAGAGAGAGAGAGAGAGAGAGGGGCAGTCTTAGCTTCCTCTCTGGTGGCTGGAGCAGACCGTGTGGGGAGGGGGTTGAGGTAGTTCAGCATTCTGATGGCCTGGTGGATGAAGGTGTTCGCCAGCCAGGTGGTTCTGGATCGTAGGCTCCTGTACCTCTTACCAGAGGGCAGGAGACGGATCAGGTTGTGTGCTGGGTGGGTGTCATCCTTCAAAATTGTGAGGGCTTTGCGGGTGAGGCGGCTGAAGTAGATGTCTTGCAGGGAGGGGAGAGGTGCCTTGATGATCCTCCCAGCTGTGTTCACAATACGTTGCAGGGCTTTCCTGTTGTAGTCAGTGCAGCTCCCGCCCCATACAGTGATACAGCTGGTGATGATGCTTTCAATGGTTTCTCTGTAGAAGGAGGTCAGGGTTAGGTCCACCCGATGCAGCAGAAGTCCTGGACACCGTAGCAGTTGGACCTAATTAAAGAAAATGTATTATTCACCATATAAATCACAGCTGAACACAGCAGATAATGTTAGTCAAGACTCAAAAACTTGTACTTTTATTCCTTCTGCTTATTAGATCTCTAACATTTTTTTTTAAGTAATTTCCAGATGTGTTAAATGAAACTATGCCAGCTCTAAGCAGGAGGAGCAACATCACTTATGTAAACAAACATGCCAGTTGGTAGTAACAATGTAAAAAAACAATAGAGATGGATCATGTATTTTAGAATATACCTAAAAATCTTTTAAATAAATGATCTATTACTAAATGTATTTACAGAGGTAATGTGCAAAATAATGTCCTGCAGATAATGAATATGTCATGTTTGGCTTAAGGTGCCTAACCCACATGCAGAACACTCAGAGGCAGGAGAAAAGTTCAAAAGTTTATTGAAGCGTTTGAATACAATTAATGAACAGATCCAGAGGGGAACTCGTCTGGTCACAAGTGAGTTTTGAAAAGTACACAGAGTTAGCCGGTCCAGGACTGGTCACGAGTGGGTTCACTGCAGAGGGGGGACAGATGAGTTAGCGGAGGTCCAGATAATTTGCAGGTTGAGAGTGAGCAAGGCTATACCTGTTCTGGAGTTGAGCAGAGCGGCTGAGGGAGGGAACCTTAAGGGTCCAGAGGCTGTCGGCAGGCTGAGGGCTAGGCAGAGGCAGGCCTTAATTTGAGTGTTGGCAGATAACAGATCTGCGTTTCCTTCCAGAATCTTCTGAGAGCGGGCAGGCAGGTCTTTGGCAGGAATAATTCTCCAGGGTTCTCCTGAGAATGGACAGGCAGGTAACTGGCAGATAAACTATTCAGGATTTCTGGTTTCTGGCAGGTTCGATCTAGGAAGCAGAGAAGAGAGAACAGATCAGGTTCAGGTAATCAGGGAGTCAGAGGTTCAGACAGGCTGGTTGGCTCAGGCTTGATAACCGTTACTGGCAAACACTCTGGCACTGGAGAGAGAAGTCCTCTGCCTCCTTAAATGCGGATCTCCTGATGAGCAGATGAGCGACAGGTGGTTGCAATCAGCTCCGGCTCCAGGAGATCTCATACGCCCTCTGGTGGAGAAAGTGGACAGACCTCCAGATCCCAACAGTACCCCGCCCTCAACGACCGCCTCCTGGCGGTCCAAACGAAGTAGATGGCAGAGACTCACTGTATTATGTAATCAGGTCAGGGTTGAGAATAAAAGATCCAGGAACCCAAGTGCGATCCTCCGGACCGTAGCCCTCCCACTCGACCAGGTACTGCCAGCAGCGGCCCCTGCGATGGGAGTCTACGATCCGGCGGACGGTGAAAGTAGGGTGACCATCAATGTCCCGGACGGGTGGAGGGGAGTGGGACGGAGGGCACAAAGGGCTGGTCAGGACAGGCTTAATCTGAGAAACGTGGAATGTTGGATGGATCCAGAGTGAGGATGGCAGATGCAGGCGGATGGCAGACGGGTTGATGACTGACTCGATTTTGTATGAAACGATGAACCTGGGAGAGAGCTTGCGGGACATGGATTTGAGAGGAATGTCAGGTGTGGAGAGCCAAACCTGTTGTCCGGGTGTATAGGTGGGAGCAGGACGTCGTTTGCAGTCAGCGTACTTTTTGTTTTGAGCAGATGTCCGGTTCAGAGCGGCAGTGGTGTCTTTCCAGATCTTATGACAACGGCGGATGTGGTGCTGAACTGATGGAATGGAAATTTCCTTTTTGTCGGCGGGGAACAGGGGTGGCTGATAACCAAGAAAGATTTCAAAAGGGGACAGACCGGTTGCAGAAGATGTGTGAGAATTATGTGCGTATTCTATCCAGTGTAGATATTGGCTACAGTAGATTGGGTTGGTTGAAGTGAAGACCCGAAGGGTTGATTCCAGATCCTGATTTGGACGTTCTGTTTGACCATTGGATTGTGGATGATAACCTGATGTCAGAGAGATATTTGTGTTAAGAGCAGAACAGAAGTGTTTCCAGACCTGTGCGGTGAATTGAGGCCTTCTGTCCGACAAAATCTCCTGGGGAATTCCAAGGAGCTTGAAAACATGTTTGACCAGAAGCTGCGCTGTTTGGAAGGCAGTCGGAAGTTTCCTAAAGGGGAACAAGATGGCAGGCTTTTGAGAATCGGTCGATTATAGTGAGGATGGTGGTCATACCTCTGGATGCGGGCAAACCGGTCAAAAAATCCACGGTGATGTGGGACCAGGGGCGAGATGGAACAGGTAGCGGATGAAGAAGACCAGAGGGAGGTTGATGTGAAGGTTTATTTTGAGCGCAGATGGAACAGGCTAGGACATACTCTTTCGTATCCTTGTGAAGGGATGGCCACCAGAAACGGCGTGAGATCAGGGCAATGGTTCTGCTTACACCTGGGTGAGCAGAAAACTTGGCTGAATGCATCCAGTGGATGAGATGGGACCTGACAGAAGAGGGAACATAGGTTTTGTTGGGTGGACCGTTACCTGGGTCGGGTTCAGAAGCTTGGGCCAGTTTTATTAAATCAGAGATTTCCCAGGAGACAGTAGCCACCGTGCAACTGGCAGGGAGAATGGAGCCCGGAGTTTCAGGTTTGTCGGGCGAGTACAGGCGTGACAGAGAGTCGAGTTTGATGTTCTTGGATCCAGGCCGGTAGGAGATAATCAGGTCGAATCTTGAGAAGAATAGTGACCAACGGGGATTGAATCTCTTAGCAGATTGAATGTATGATAGGTTTTTGTGATCTGTCCATACCAGAGTTCTCTGTCTCCGACATCGTAATTTTGCTCTGCGGGCGAAAGTCTGCGGGAGAAAAATGTGCAAGGATGAGCTTATTGGTCAGAATCAGATACTTGGGACAAGACTGCCCCCACCCCAGAATCAGAAGCATCCACCTCCAATATGAACTGTTTGGAGGTGTCAGGTTGGATGAGGATGGGTGCACTAGAGAACAGGGCCTTGAGTTTCTTAAATGCAGCCTCAGCAGACCAACGAAAAGTCCTTTTAACAGATGTAAGGACAGTCAGAGGCTGAGCTGTCTGGCTGTAATTTCGAATGAACCTTCTGTAAAAGTTTGCAAACCCCAGAAACCTTTGTAGTATTTTACGGTTCTCGGGAGTGGGCCAGTCCAGAACCGCTTTGATCTTGTCCTCAGACGGCTTCACCTGCCCGCCCTCGAGCACAAAACCTAGAAAGGTGACTGAAGGACGGTGAAACTCACACTTCTCAGCTTTGACAAACAGTTTGTTTTCAAGGAGTCTTTGAAGAAACAAACGGAGTTGTTTCTTATGTTCAGACATGTTTTTGGAGTAGATAAGAATGTCGTCAATATAGACAAAAACGAAGATATTTAGAAAATCTCTCAGAACATCGTTAACCAGGGCCTGGAAACAGGCAGGGGCATTGGTCAAACCAAAAGGAATAACTATGTACTCAAATTGCCCTAGAGGAGTCTTAAATGCAGTCTTCCACTCGTTTCCTTCTCTGATTCTGAGGAGATGATATGCGTTTCTTAAGTCCAACTTGGTGAAAACTGTGGCTCCTTGGACGTGTTCAAAGGCAGATGCTAACAGGGGTAAAGGGTATTTGTTCTTAACTGTTATTTGATTCAGACCTCTGTAATCAGTTCAAGGTCGCAGAGATCCATCTTTCTTACCCACAAAGAAGAAACCGGCCCTGAGAGGAGATGAGGAAGGCCGAATTATACCGGCGGCTAAGGACTCATTAATATACTTCTCCATGGTTTCCCTCTTGGGCTTGAAGATATTATAGAGTTGACTGTTAGGGAGGGGAGCCCCAGGTAACAGATCAATAGCACAGTCATATGGTCTATGTGGTGGAAGAGAAAGTGCACCAACCTTACTGAAAACTGGTGCCAGGTCGTGGTAGTCAGGAGGTACTAAGGAAAGATCAGGTGGGTCAGCCTCCTGACGACTGGCCGGAGACTGAGTCGAAGGAGCGGCAGAGCGGAGACAGGAAACATGGCAGGATGCAAACCAGGACTCAACATGTCTTTTGGACCAATTGATGTGTGGATTATGAAGTTCAAGCCACTCATAACCAAGGACTATGGATGAACTGGCAGATGGAAACACGAAAAAGGATATTGTCTCTCTGTGGTTACCAGAGATTAAAAGTTCGAGCGGCTTAGTTTGGTGTGTGACCTGAGGTAACCTTTTTCCATCGTGAGAAACAGAGTTGCAGGTAACAGCAGGCGAGGAGATTTCTCAGTTTGAAGATGGTCCGCCAGACTCCTCATTTTCTCTGGCGGACCCCTGCTTTTACCTTAGCTGGGCAGGTTGAAACAAAGTGACCCGGTTCTCCACAGTACATGCAAAGGTTCCCCTTAAATCTCCTTTGCCTCTCCTCGGTTGTGAGCCTGGTATGACCGATCTGCATTGGCTCTTCTTCTGAGGATTCTGTGGAGGGAGAGACGTAATGAGTCTTTGATACAGGAACAGATACAGGTTGATTTTGGCTCTTAGATCTGGACTCAGCCTCAGAGGACACTGAAGGAAAAGAGGTGTCATTAGTCTTAGCTGCTGGGGCAGAAACAGAAAAAACATGGCTTCTAAATCTGGACTTGAATCTGGCTCGCAATCTGTTATCCAGGCAGATTGTTAACCTTATGAGCTCTTCCAAGGTTGCTGGCTCATCGAGAGTGGACAGCTCGTCCTTAATAGATTCGTCTAATGCGTGGAAATAAGCGCTTTTGGGCACAGATTCATTCCATCAGGAAGCAGCAGCTTTAACCCAGATGTCGATTGAAAATTTGGCTAAAGATCTATTTCCTTGCTTGAAATCCAAAAGACCATGAGATTCAGTGGACTTATCAGTGTCTTGGTTGAATACTTGCATAAACTCCTTGATAAATTCCTCAAATGAACAATCAAAACTCGATTCAGAAGAAAATCTGGCTTCTGCCCATTCGAGGGCTTTTCCGGATAATTGAGAAAAAATAAAGGCTATTTTTTTCTTGTCAGTTGGAAAACTTGACGGCGAATGTTCAAAAATGAGTTTACACTGAAACAAAAATCCCTTACACTTATTTGGATTGCCAAGAAATTTTTCCGGAAGTGCAGGGCGGAATTCAGAGAACGACGGACTGGGTTCTGACCTGAGTGGAGGATTTGTTTCTTGAACCAGAAGTTTAACGGTCTCCGTTCCAGGTGTAGCATTTTGTAGATAGCCGGCTATTTCCTGTAAAGAGCGATTAGTTTGGTCATGACGTGTGTTTAACTCACGGAGGGCTGTGTCGTGGCTCTGAATCAGAGTTTGCTGTTGCTCCAAAATCCTCCTGAGGGATTCCGCTGGATTAGTTTGTTGGCCAGAGTGTTCTGTCATGTTTGGCTTAAGGTGCCATTTGAGTGTTGGCAGATAACAGATCTGAGTTTCCTTCCAGAATCTTCTGAGAGCGGGCAGGCAGGTCTTTGACAGGAATAATTCTCCAGGGTTCTCCTGAGAATGGACAGGCAGGTAACTGGCAGATAAACTCTTCAGGATTTCTGGTTTCTGGCAGGTTCGATCTAGGAAGCAGAGAAGAGAGAACAGATCAGGTTCAGGTTCAAGTAATCAGGGAGTCAGAGGTTCAGACAGGCTGGTTGGCTCAGGCTTGCTAACCGTTACTGGCAAACACTCTGGCACTGGAGAGAAGTCCTCTGCCTCCTTAAATACGGATCTCCTGATGAGCAGATAAGCGACAGGTGGTTGTACGCCCTCTGGTGGAGAAAGTGGACAGACCTCCAGATCCCAACAGAATAGATGGTTAACTAGAACTGGAGTTATAGTTAATTATTTATCCTATTCAAATTCGAAGGCAAAATCTATTTAGTGTTGGATAATTGTAGCCTTGAATTATCTACTTACCGGGTTGCGGATTCACCTCTGGAGGGTTCCTGGCTGTTAAAATCCAGGTATCCACCAGTCTAGTGGCCCAGGTTAAGTTATCATCAAAGCTATTAAATTATCTATAAAGAACCTTCTATCTCTGTTTATTCGCACTATTACCAAAAGGGGTGAATCTAACCTGAGTGATAAACCCTCCATTATATGAACGACCAAAACCACTACAGATTAACCAATGATGTCTTTATTCTAATAATTCAGGATTACAGAAAAATCTAACATCTATGCAAAACACTACACGTTACTCACGAGTTGAAGAGGATGGATTTTGGGGAAGTAATCGGCGAGGAGCGTCCTCCCGGCCGATCCGTCCAAAGAAAGGGGAAAACGAAACTCACTCCGCAGTCCGCTTCAAAGGCTTCTGTCTCCCCAGTTGATGCAGCCGCTATGCACAATGGAACACTGCGATCCGTGACTTTTGACTCAGGAAAATGAAAGCTACTTCCAGTCAGCTTTCTTCTGGTATTTCAAGTGAAACGAGCCTCTCCTGGCGGGCTTTTACACCCATGAAAAAAGAGGAAGAAGGTCTGCTCGCGCCGAGTTTTAAGCCATGAGTGACGTGGAAGCACTTCCTGTCGAGGTGTCGGCTGATTGGTCTGTGCTATGAGTGACGTGAGGGTACTTCCTGCTGGAGTATTGGCTGATTGGTCCATTTGAGGTGGCCACCTCCCACAGTGGGCCGGGTCTTCTTTGGTCTTGTTTTGGCAGGAACTCTTTGTTCTCCTTTGTGGAGAAGAGGAGGGGGATGGTTTCAGATCATCCAACTGACTTTGGCTCCATTTTGTTAATATATCCCAACAGAGGGAAAATTCACAACAAATATTTTCTTAAGTCACTTTATTATAATAATTTTTTTCATAATACATACATTCTAATTGATCCAAGTTATCACACAGTAAATTTTTCTCAACATACTTCAAAAAGTTTTTTGATAGATAGATGATACAATTTCTATATTTTTTCATTTGTTGTATTGTAATGAGATCTCCACTGAAATACATTGAGCACAAACTGCTATAACTACCGTTTCTAAGGCACCGTTGCTACAAAATACCAGCATGATCATTGTTCAGTGTTAGCGTAAAATATGGCCACATTGGACATACATTCAACTATAACCTTTTATTCGCTACATAAGAAGAAGAACCAGCAGCATGTACTAAAATTCGACCGAATAAAACCGCGATTAAAGATGATCAACATGTCCCTTTTGAATGTGTGAAGGATGATTTGAATAATCGATCTTCTTTGCTCTCCTCTTGGTCTTTTTAAAGCCGGTTATCTTTTCTACTCTGAGGAAAAGCAGAGAGAGCAGAAGGTTAGAGATTGAACTAAAAGATTCTGCAGAATAGGAGAACAGAAAAAGAGAATGAAGCAGAATGATCAAATGGGGGTCCCTATGTCCTCCAAAAGTCTAAGCCTATAGCAGCATAACTATAGAGATAGCTCAGGATAACCTGAGCCACTCTAACTATAAGCGTTATCAAAAAGGAAAGTTTTAAGTCTAGCCTTAAAAGTAGACAGGGTGTCTGCCTCACGGACTAAAACTGGTAGTTGGTTCCACAGGAGAGGAGCCTGATAACTAAAAGATCTGCCTCCCATTCTACTTTTAGAAATTCTAGGAACCACTAGTAAACCTGCAGATTGAGAGCGAAGTGCTCTGTTAGGAACATAAGGAACAATCAGATCTCTGATATAAGATGGAGCTTGGCCATTTAAGGCTTTATATGTGATAAGGAGGATTTATATTCTATTCTTGATTTAACAGGAAGCCAATGAAGAGAAGCCAGGATAGGTGAGATATGATCTCTTTTTCATTTTCATTAGAACTCTGGCTGCAGCATTTTGGATCAGCTGAAGGCTTTTAACTACAGTTTGTGGACTTCCTGATAGTAAAGAATTACAATAGTCCAGCCTTGAAGTAACAAATGCATGGACTAGTTTCTCAGCATCACCCCTGGACAGGATATTTCAAATTTTTGCAATGTTCCTCAGATGAAAGAAGGAAATTCTAGAAACCTCTTTGATATGGGATTTAAATGACAGGTCCTGATCAAAAATAACACCAAGATTTTTTACTTTATTATCTGAAATCAGTTTAATCCCATCCAAATGAAGTGACTGGCTAATCAGTTTCTTTTTCAGAGACTCTGGTCCAAAGACTATAACTTCTGTTTTGTCTGCATTCAGAAGCAGAAAGTTAAGAGTCATCCAGGTTTTTATGTCTTCAAGACATGCCTGTAATCTATGTGTCAAGTTTTTGGCCTCTACAAACCACCTTGCCTTCTGCCCAAACTTGAAAAGGGCTTGCTCCCATCAAAGAGACTCAGGACCAACTCATCTCAGTGTCATCTTTTTATTTCTCTGTTCACTTTTTTCTTTAAATCACTTCACTTTCAAAGACAAGACAACCAAGCAGGTTGAAAACCTACAAACAAACAAAACAAAACACAATGAATTAATAAGTTTCCAGTCAATGTTTTTTACTTTTAAGTCATCAATAAATAAGCAAAATAAAGTTAATTCCAAATGCATAAATCCATCTTTGTAAAGCCTGCTAGGTCCTCTGAATGCAGGTTTAATGATTTAAAGTTCATTTCCTACCAGTGGTGTCTCTGCAGGAGCTTGAAGATGAGGTCTTTGTCTGTAGAGATTGCTCAGAACACAGGTGTGTTGAGTTACTTTATAGGCTCCTGAAGGCCTGAGTGAGAGAGATGGGTGCGCTTGATTTCTGTGAGGCGCGTACCAGTTGGGTGGAGATGGTATTGCACTCACACCAATACACCATTTGCTGTTTTAACTTGACACTATGTAATGGGTTAGCTTCATCTGGATTTATAGACAGATATAGCTGGGTATCATCAGCATAACAGTGGAAATTAATCCCATGCTGTCTAATAACTCTACCAATTGGGAGCATGTATAAAGTAAAGAGAATTGGTCCTAGCACTGATCCCTGTGGTACTCCACAGGTAACCTTTGAGCGTGTTGAAGATCTATCATTAACATGAACAAACTGAATTCGATCAGATAGATAAGATTTAAACCAGCACTGCATGAAAAGTGGGATTTTCGTCAATATACGGTACTGTAGATTGTCGTGGAACTTCAGGTTAGCGGCAGTTTACGGCAATTTGCAGGCTTCGCCGAAAACTCCCGTAAATTGTCAGAAATTGACGTGGAATTTCTTAGGCAGTGTTCCCCCCATGCCTCCCCCCCATGGAATTCTAGGGGAGGCTTTAACATGTAAATGAACATGCTGTGAGCTATACAAATGCAAACCAGGGTAAGAAAATCTCTGACACAAAGAGATCAGGTATAGCCTCTTACATTTTAGCTTGAATTGATTTATTTAATTAAAGTATAGAGACCAAAACAGATCTTTAGCTGACAGAGCAATACATTTAGAGCAGTAATTATTTTTTTTAAATTTGCATTTAAGATAAAAAATAAAATGTTGTCTGTCAATATGCTCAATTCACAATTACTCAAGTGGAAAGGTTTCAAGAAATGATTCTGAGATGATTCACTTTATAACATGGCACATTATCCTGTTGGAAGTAGCCATCAGAAGATTGGTACACTGTGGTCATAAGGACATAGGTCAGCATGCTAAATTGGTTTTAAGTGGCCCAAAGTGTGGCAATAAATATCCCCCAAATAGATGGTAGAAATAGATCAGGCTCAGTATAGCCTAATTATAGACTCTTACATTTTAGCTTGAAATGATTTATTTAATTAAAGTACGCTAGATTACTGTGTATGCAAATGTTATGTAAAAAAAATACACAAAATAATTTACTTCAAAAATTAGTTTTAATCAGAATCAGTTGGCTGTAATGGTTAATTTTTTTTTTTTTAGATTTCCACTTTTTTTTAGTTTTTTTGTTATTGAATATATAAGAAAACAATAACAATCTCAAATAACAAGTCAATAACAAATATTTCAATACAAGAAGAAATATCACGCTTTTGAAAAATAAAATTAAATGCACAGGCTGGAACAAAGTATAAAATAAAATAAAAATAAATAAAATAATAATAGTAGTTAAAGTAAATTAATCAGTGGGGACTACCAACTGAAATTCTTCAATTAACTCAAACAATTTAATTGCATTTAAATTCTGCATCTTTCTCAGACATCTTTTGAAAAGGGAAAGTTCATTTTTGAGAGCAGAGATTGAGAGGGAGCATTTTGCATAGCGACATTTATGGATATAATACTTTGTTACAATTATTAGAATATTGATTAAAAATTCCAAATTTTTTTTCTTTAATGGATAAACCGAATTGAATGTTTTGCCAGGAAATAAAATCTAAATTTATTGTTTTAGAAGACAGAAAGGTTCGAAGTTGATCCCATAAGTTTAATACTTCTTTACATTCATAAAAAAGATGTTTAGTTGTTTCCAATTGAGTTGTACAAAAGCCACAATTCTCAACATTAAACTTAAATCTCTCTCTTAAAAACTCATTTGAAGGATATATGTTATTTATTATTTTAAATTGTAATTCTTTATATTTAGGAGGAATTGGGAATTTCAAATAATTTGTCCTAATTTTGACTATCATAGATAGTCATCTTAAAATTTTGTAAGAGAGCTGTGCTTTTTGTTCTTCCTGGGTACATATTATTTATAGAATATTGATTCAAAAACTTGTTGTTGCATTTATTATCTCTAATGTCCACCTGCTCAAATTCAATCTTATGGAGACAAACAATTGCAATTGCAAACAATTTATAGGTGCATTACCGCCACCTTCCAGAATGGAGCGACGCGAGCTCTTCTCGCGAGTCCTTCCGTATAGCAATGACGTCGTATGTGATTGGAGGAGCCTGATGAGCCTTCGGCCCCATCGTCCAATCACGTGTGAGCTTTTGTGCACTACGACTTCTTGCGAGACCAGCATATTAGCAGACATGTTTGTGTTACTATACTCAGAAGAACTTCATCTCCAGTTACCGTGTTTGTATTTTGTTGTTACGTGAACAATGGCTGCACGACGTCTCGCGTTCAACTCGCCTCCAACTGCTCTTAGTCCACAACTTTCGGCCAGCCCGCAGACTGACGAGAAGAAACTGCTGATTGCTATCAGCGGACTGTCTCGTCAGCTTGCCCAACATACTGCCGACATGAATGAGCGCCTCACTCAGCTGGAGAATTCGATGCACTCCAGGTTGCAGTCCATAGAGGACAAGATGGCGGGGGGTGGCCATTTCTATAGCACCAAAAAGGAGGACATTGTGCGGCATATCAATAAATTACTAAGGTGTACATAAGAATCGGGTAAAGTCACATTTATAGCACAATTCTTAGTAGTTTAAAGAGGATGCTTGTGTAGCTGAATAGAACAAAATATTAAAGAAATGTAAAAAAGAATTGGTTCCCAGCATTTGTATTTATTTAATACATTGTGGTGTTTAAAAAGTGACAATTTTTTAACACGATTAATTTGTGCAGAACTGCTGCAATTGATCATAAAGCAGTTGTTTGGAAAAGAAGCTCGAGAAAGAGCTAGAGAATAGGACGATGCAAGCTGCAAAAAGTGGCTGGAAAAGAGGAATTCATGACATGGCTGCAGCCTGTCGAGAGTAAAGATGATTTCACCATGTTCTCTATCTATCCATATCTATATCTATATATATAGATATATCTATATATATATAGATAGATATATCTATATATATCTATATATATATAGATATATCTATATATATATATATATATATATATATATATATATATATATATATATATCTATATATATATATATATATATATATATATATATATATATATATATATATGTATAAACTTGAGTCATGGAACTGTGCTTACAGCTCCTTATTTCATGTAAACTAATAACTTGTGTACATGATACTTGTTGATGGCATTAAAATTATTTCTAATAGCATTAAAAGAGCATTAAATTAGAGCTCCTCATTCCTGTATAAAACCTGTGAACGCTTAATTTAATCTGACATATTAAAAAAATCCCCATCATCATCCAGCAGATGTTCAGTTTCTGCCCAAATATTTTCTTTCTGTTGTGGATTTTTGTAACAGGGATAACTAGGATCATACATAGTTTGCATGAACTCTGTTTATTCTCTGCTTCCAAACTCATCATCTCATCCATTCCTGCAATAAGAATTTTCTTTTAAAGTTGTGAGATTCACTCTAGAATCTCACAACTTCTTCCTGGTCTGTTGAAGCACCAATAGTCTGCATCCAATTATTTAATTAATTGCTCTTAGTTTTTGGGAATATATACAAACTATGCTCTAATTTCTAGATACCGATCTGTTTTTACTATAATTTAATTTGACAAACCGGGTCTTCTCTACATTCTTTTTTCTGTTTGGTGCGATTGCAATAGCGGGTCTTGATCTGGACGGACCGGAGGGGAGCAAAAAATAGCTCAGCTCCGTATTTTGACGGTGAAGGACGGAGAAGACGTACGTGGGCGGTGACGAGCGGAGGATGTGGAACAGCTCTCATTGATTTACATGACAGACAAGTACTCCGTACGCGAGCGGGGCGGAGCGCTGACGGAGTATGTGGAAAGTTGGGGGTAAAGGAGGAAAAATACACGTCCGACACGGACGCCGGACAGTGCAATGAAAATCCGGACTGTCCGCCCTAAAGCCGGACATCTGGCCACCCTACTCTGCAGTCGAGCAACTTTGCGGGATATACGAACTCGAGGAAGAGAAGACGGGTGCACAATGCCACGCTAGCAGTAAATATATGTTCGATTACTGGTAGCTATGCTAAAAGCAGCCTAGCTTAGCTAGGCAAGCTAAAGACAACCTAGCCTAGCTAGGTAAGCTAAAAGCAGCCTAGCCTAAAGCTTTATTAAAGTGTATTTTTTGTGATTCACAGGAACCAGTACACCGTCTTCACAACTTGGAGACTAATTGCAGGCGCTATGAACCGGAGCAGGGGTAAGGTTTAAAGAATATGCTTTCATTCTGCGGTAAAAGGACATGGATACGGATAAATACCGACCATAGCTGTACTTTTTTTTTTTTCACAGACTACAGTCGCCTCACAATGAGGCGGTGACCTCCTATTTGCTCGGATTTGCACGATGTTGATAAAGACGACATTGTGTGTATGTGACTTGTTTTATTGTTTTCTCCTTCCTTGTTACTGTGACTTGCGTTTGATTTTTTTTTTCATTCATACCACTCTCATTTAATTGTTTTCCAGCTGCCTGCAAGACGTATTATGAGACGGTATGCAGGAGCATCAGATACACGCTGCTAGCCAGCACGCTGCATGCGGAGGCTGCCAGGCTATCTGCTCGGAGTCGGGCCAGAAGAAAGAGGGTAAGACTTTATTTGGTGACTATTTTTCAGGTGCATTGATAGATGTGTTGTGTCCATACGCAGTGCGCTGATTCATTGTTTTTTTTTCAGCTGCTGAAGGTGAGGCAGAGTGTGCTAGCAGATGAGGAAGTGGAACTCTGGAAGTCCGCCACCGTCGACCTCATGTCCGACGAAGAAGATGGCGTCGTCGGCGGTGTCTCTGGATGGATTGTACGGTCGTCGCCACTTCTGCAGGAGCATCCCTGTTAAAATCAATTCCACAATCTGCTGTTTGCCGGAAGAACCATAATTTTTGTGGAGTAGGGGATGGGAAGCCACTTGGTTGGCCCATAAAGACGCAGCATGTTCAAAATAGACCCCGCTACCTGCCTAGGGCTTAAAAAGTATGGAGAGATATTTGTGCCATCGGTTTGAGCGCGCAGGAACCAATCCGAGCGCGCAGTGAGACAACACGCGCGCGCGCAAAACCGGTCTGGCGCGCGCTCAACTCTGAAAAACCCTCTCAACACACTGTTCTCGCGCTCAGTTTCATCTCTGCGCGTGCTCGAATCCGTCTCTGCTCGCGCTCGCTCGACCTGCTCTCTCTCCGCGCTCAACACCAGCTGTGCGCTCGGGTGTTTCTCCGCTCGCTCGACTCTCTGCGCTCGCAACTTCAGCAATGTATGTAAATGAACCATACCATCAGCCAATCACACCCAGCTTCTTTTCATCCAATGAAAGCATTCCTTCCTTCTTCTTCTTTTCTATCATGGCGGATCGCAAGCAACTTTAAGGTGCATACCGCCACCTACTGTTCATGAGTGTGTAGCAACATTGTTTTACAGCTATTAAATTCTATTTTTTAATTTTGCATTCTGAAGATAACTAAATAATGCTTTCCTTAATCTATAAACATCCTTTATATATCCTTTATTTCCCAATAATCCTTTAAGACTCCATTCTTAAAAAAAAAAAGGGGGTCTCTTTGAGCTCAGGATGCAGATTTATGTGCCATCAATTTTTTGCCTAAAATTTAGGGACATGGCATCCAATTAACTCAGTTTACGCAACTTAACATGGACCGATTGGGACCAAAATCTGAACAAACCATTTTCACATGGTCACCAATGAGCCAGAACAGGCTTTGGGTTGAGAATCTGATGGCTGGACATTTTCAGGTTCCCACATATGCAACAAGTTTCCCAAAATGCCAGCAAGCCATTAAGGACACGTGGTGACCATTGAATTGTAGGGTCATTTTCGGTGTGCTTAAAGACTAGCCCTGTGTATGCATTCGAAGCTTTTTTGTCAAGGCTTTCACAAGGATGCGGGTGCTGAAGAAGGCATGTCACTAAGTGCCTCAAAGCCTGAGATAGGAGAGCTTAGATTGACCCGGCCTTGCCATGCGCCCAAGTGGGGGATGGGGCGGAACATTAGGTTTAGATTGAATGTGACGTTAACGTATGCCATGTGAGCCAGAATCCCCACCACCGCCCCAGCCGAGTAATCAAATATTGTGCACCATTAGTTAAAATGAGGTCAGGCAGAGGGGCAAGTTCTTCTGAGGGGCAAGTTCTTCTTCTCCCTTTTCCCACTTATCGCTTCTCGGCCTTTTGGCTAAGATCAAGTGTAGTATCTGTTCTTATCAGTTTAATATCTGATATGTCCCCTATCCGGGGACCATATATTAAATTGCTTTTTGGAATAGGGAGATGGAACAAGGGCTTGCTCTGTCCACTCTACGCATCAGCCTAGTATTGCAGCACTTCTAGGATTGGTGCACTTC
>NW_024038492.1:0-33176 GCF_016077235.1 Cyprinodon tularosa
TGGATCCTTGAGGTTCTGATGTTCTGACTGATTGAAGGATCGGTCGGTTTTCTGTTAACTCCTTCATGACCTTGAATCCGAAGCGCTGTAGCGCCTGGAACTGTTCCCATGGTAACCAGCAGGTGCTCTGTGAGCCTCTAACCCACAGCTGTCAAACTGGTTCCAGAAAGGGCCGCACACCAGACTCCATTCATTTCATCAAGTCATCATGTTCAGATTGGACTCCCTTGATGAGGTGACTGGAGTCTGGTGCTGTTGCTTGGTTGGAAAGAAAACCTGCAGCCTCACGGCCCTTTCTGGAACCAGTTTGACTCCCAGCGCCGGAGTCAGTAAACCCGATCAGTCTTGAAGCTGACGAAACTGAAAGCTGATTCTCTGAAACTGGTGTTTCTGGTTTGTTCCCAGTTTCTCCAGAGGTGCTGGGCTTTCTGACAGCCATCGGACTCTTCATCATCCTCATGACCTTCCTCTTCTGGTATCTCAACAACACGCTGGTTCTGGAGAACCCAGGGAGCCTTCAGGGCCTCGATGACTTCAGGAAAAACTCAGAGCTGCCAGGTCAGTCTGAATAACTCCTTATCTTCACAACATTATCTCTTCCTGCTGATCTCAGACCATTCTGACTTTAGTGTGACAGAAAATCCTGCCTCAAACTTTTTGTTTAGTAGTAAACTCTGAGATCTGAAGTGATGCTGGAAGAACCATACAGATGTTCTACTGTATGAAGTTTAACCATCAGATGTAATGTCTTCGTTCCAGCAGCAGCTCCTCATGCCCAACACGGCGTCTAGTGATGCTATGATGACAGAAGCATGCAGCGTTTTAACCAAAAGAGGACAGAATGAGACAGTAAAGAGCAATAAAGCATAAACTAAAACAAATCTCAGATAGAAAAGGAATTAAATATACGTACAATAGCAATAATAGACTCAATTTACAAAGTTCAAAGCATAAAAGTGGATTTAATTTGGGGGCGGAGCTAAGCCTGCTCTGAGGTCAGAGCAAAGTGAACTCCCTCTGTTACACAGCATGAAGCCGACCACCAGGTTTAACCAAAAGCTCTGCTGCCCCCTGCTGGATTAAAAGAAAAACTACATGATGAGATTTTTCTCAGTTTGTTTATTTATTTATTGTTATAACTGAATGCATGTGATGTCAGATAAGATATAACCTAACATAAAACTCAAAACCAAAAATCAGAGTTTTTGGTTTTTAAATTTTTCATGACTTCTAGTTGTTTTCTAGAAATTTGCCTGGAAAAACTGATTTCTGCTTTGTGGTTCGAATTGAACTGTAATCTGATTCTATTGATTATTTATTCTTCAGATGCAAAGTATTTATATTATAAAGTATTAGATTTGTTGTTGTTTTTTTCTTTTTGTTATTCTGGTATTTTTATACACATCTGTGGGACCACTTTTAGTGTAATCCTTTTCTGTTGCTGTGACGTCACAGTTTCCCCATATTAGGACAATAAAGGCATTTTTCTATTATTTTAAGCAAATAAAATGTTCTTTAGAGAAGTTCCAGTTTCCATAAATACATTCCTGTTATTTAGCGAGTAATGTTGCATAACGTAACTGATTGTTTAGGTTTGACTGGATAACTGGGTCATGTTCAGATTGTCACATACTGTTTATGAACACGCCACCTGCTGGTTGTTTGTTAGAACAAACAATTATGGAATAAATTCACCAACTTCCTTTCAAATATGAGTTTATTAATAAAAATCATTCAGCTTCAAGTCAAACAGATCCGACTAAAACTAGAGAAATTAAATTACACTATTATGAACACAGAGGAAGGAAAAGCCGTAACCAATGAGATGATGCAATGATCCAGTTTAGCTGGATTTTATGTTTGAAAACCATAGTTGATGTTGAAGAATTTGGGATGAGAGGCTTATCTGCTGCAGAACATCATCCTGCTGCAGAACATCATCCTGCTGCAGAACATCGTCCTGCAGAAGAAATTCATACTACAGAAGAACATATTCCTGATGCAGAACATTGTCCGGCAAAAGAACATTGTCCTGCAGAAGAACATTGTCCTGCAGCAAAAACATTGTCCTGCAGAAGAACATTGTCCTGCAGAAGAACATCGTCCTGTTGCAGAACATTGTCCTGCAGAAGAACATCGTCTTGTTGCAGAACATTGTCCTGCTGCAGAACATTGTCCTGCAGAAGAACATTGTCCTGCAGCAAAAACATTGTCCTGCAGAAGAACATTGTCCTGCTGCAGAACATTGTCCGGCAGAAGAACATCGTCCTGCTGCAGAACATTGTCCTGCAGAAGAACATCGTCCTGCTGCAGAACATTGTCCTGTAGAAGAACATTGTCCTGCAGCAAAAACATTGTCCTGCAGAAGAACATTGTCCTGCTGCAGAACATCGTCCTGTTGCAGAACATTGTCCTGCAGAAGAACATTGTCCTGCAGAAGAACATCATCCTGCAGAAGAACATCGTCCTGTTGCAGAACATTGTCCTGCAGAAGAACATCGTCCTGCTGCAGAACATTGTCCTGCAGAAGAACATCGTCCTGCTGCAGAACATTGTCCTCCAGCAAAAACATTGTCCTGCAGAAGAACATTGTCCTGCTGCAAAACATTGTCCTGCAGAAGAACATCGTCCTGCTGCAGAACATCGTCCTGCTGCAGAACATTGTCCTCCAGCAAAAACATTGTCCTGCAGAAGAACATCGTCCTGCTGCAGAACATTGTCCTGCAGAAGAACATCGTCCTGCTGCAGAACATTGTCCTCCAGCAAAAACATTGTCCTGCAGAAGAACATTGTCCTGCTGCAGAACATCGTCCTGCTGCAGAACATTGTCCTGCAGAAGAACATTGTCCTGCTGCAGAACATTGTCCTGCAGAAGAACATTGTCCTGCTGCAGAACATTGTCCTGCAGAAGAACATCGTCCTGCTGCAGAACATCGTCCTGCTGCAGAACATTGTCCTCCAGCAAAAACATTGTCCTGCAGAAGAACATCGTCCTGCTGCAGAACATTGTCCTGCAGAAGAACATCGTCCTGCTGCAGAACATCGTCCTGTTGCAGAACATTGTCCTGCAGAAGAACATCGTCCTGCTGCAGAACATTGTCCTGCAGAAGAACATCGTCCTGTTGCAGAACATCATCCTCCAGAAGAACATCGTCCTGTAGAAGAACATCGTCCTACAGCAGAACATCGTCCTCCAGAAGAACATCGTCCGCAGTGGTGTCAAAAGTACACACATTGGTTACTTCAGTAGAAGTATAGATACTGCAGTTTAAAAACACTCTGGTAAAAGTTGAAGTATCAAGTTGACCTCTTTACTCAAGTAATAGTGAAAAAGTATGTGCTCCAAAAACTACTTAAAGTATAAATGTATAAAGTAACCTTTAAGAAAAAGGCCAGATGCTTCTATATGAATTGAAAGCACAATTTTTCCACTATTTAAAAAAACATCCTCTGAGATAGGGCCGAGGATGAGGGAGGTCTGGTTGGTCTCCGTCTCCCGATACGCTCTCGCCTGTGTCCGACCTTTCAGACATTTCAACATCTTTTTCTGAATCCCACATTGTAGCATGGCATAGACAATTCACGCTAGCAGTTTGAAGAACACCTGCTAGCTTCTGATGATTTCCTTTAGCTACCCAATGAGTGTTTGCGTTCTATGACTCATCCATGGCATGAAATATATATTTATAAACATTAAACCAGGGGTAACTAATAAAAAATCAGTGGGGTCCGAATAAAGAAAATCAACCAGTAAATGTCCGGAGACATTTTGTATACATACATTATTGTATGAGTTACGTTCTGTTCCGTTTATGTCTCTTTCCTTGTAAGTATGAAATGTCCCATGCTCCTGAATGCACCATAGCTATCTGATGCTCGCGAATGCATCACTGGTCTGTGTAGATGTGCGTTTGATTTTCAGCTGAAGACAAAGCTTTGCAGTTTTAAAACCCACGTCGGATAATCACTGTTTATTGTTGTGTGTGAATAACAAGAGACTACAACAAATACATCAGCTTTACCTGGGACAAAATCTTTGGATTTAATGTTGTTCATAACATCGCAGTCCGCTAATCCGTGACCTGTGCTTTAAACCGAAGCCAAGAGTAACGAGTAACGTTTGTTTGAAAAATGTAAGAAATAAAAAGTAAAGATACTTGTGTGAAAATGTAATGAGTAGAAGTCAAAAGTAGGAGGAAAAATAAGTAATGGAGTAAAGTATAGATACCTAAAAAGTGTACTTAAGTACAGCAACGAAGTATTTGTACTTCGTTACTTGACACCTGTGATCGTCCGGCAGAAGAACATTGTCCTGCATCTCTATGCTATTAGCTAATGCTGTGAGAATGTGTCTGAACTGTGTCAGCAGATAAATCTTCATTTGAAGGTGAATTAAATATTAGGGTATTAAATAATTAGTGCAGCTTATCTTCTATATTCAGCCTGGAAGAGGGAATCTGCTCCTTCCTGTAAAACACTGCAGCATCTGTTATTTATTTATCTACAGTATCTGGCTTTCATCATACCATCCAATGTCCTGCTTACTGTCCAGCTGGGATATTTCACATATCAGAGGTTTCTACACACATCAATGACAAGTTAGGGCCAAATAAAGCTGCTGATTCCAACTGTGTTCCTGCCTTCTTCCTCAGACAAAGCGTCCTCTGATGCTGACCTGCTGGACTCGTCCTCAGACAGTGAGGACGAGCTGATGGGTCAGTATCAGGAAGCGGTCAGCCGCTCGCAGGGTCTGCGCGTTGGAGCCACGGCCGCCTGCAACGGCAAACACCTTGGAGGGTTCAGATGGGAAGGCCGCCAAAAGTACAGCCCTCTGACTGCAGGTTATGATGGATACAGCAGCGAGGCGTCTGCAGATGATGGTAGGTCCTCCACACGACACGCTTCGGCACAAATGTAACCCCAGCAGCAAAGCAAGACCACTCGGAGGAGAAGAAGGGCAGGCAGTAAACTGTTTCCCTCTTCCAGGCCTGAAACTGGTGGTGGAGTGGAGATAGATGAAGTTGGTCAGTCTGTAGACTGCTGGTTAGAGAGACGGTCTGCTGAGCTTTATGGGGAGATCCAGTGGACTGCGTGAGCTGATGCTAGAGCTTCACTCAGGGACCTGGAAGGTGGAAGTCCAGTTGGATAACACAGGTTAAGAGAACCTGTCCATGATGAGCAAGCATGTAGCGAAAGTGGAGAGGAAAAAACTCCCCGTTGGGAAGAAACCTCTGGCAGAACCAGGCTCAACATGGCGACTTCTGCCGGACCGGTTAAGATGAGACAGGGAACGCAGTAAGAGTCCAGGAGGAATGACGCTCTGATGAAGCTTTAGCTACAATAGTGGAGGAGGGGATGGAGGGGGGTTGAGACGGGGTCATCTATATGAAGTCACAGCGCATCCGCCGCCTGCGCACAGGAGCAGACAGGTGCTTTGGATGCTGATTGGCTTTCGTGGAGGTGTGGTTCAAAGCTGATTGGCTGTATTCAGCTTTGTTTTCCTGGAGGAGGCAGACTTTGAACTGCTAATGTGATACAAGGAGTTTGTGTCGTTTAGGGAGAACTTCTAGTTCAACCTGATTTAAGAGGCAGAGTGGGCCGGGCTGCCAGTGACCCTACCCTCAAACAGAGGCAGAGTGGGCTGGGCTGCCAGTGACCCTACCCTCAAACAGAGGCAGAGTGGGCTGGGCTGCCAGTGACCCTACCCTCAAACAGAGGCAGAGTGGGCTGGGCTGCCAGTGACCCGAACCTCAAACAGAGGCAGAGTGGGCTGGGCTGCCAGTGACCCGAACCTCAAACAGAGGCAGAGTGGGCTGGGCTGCCAGTGACCCGAACCTCAAACAGAGGCAGAGTGGGCAGTGCTGCCAGTGACCCGAACCTCAAACAGAGGCAGAGTGGGCTGGGCTGCCAGTGACCCGACCCTCAAACAGAGGCAGAGTGGGCTGGGCTGCCAGTGACCCGACCCTCAAACAGAGGCAGAGTGGGCTGGGCTGCCAGTGACCCGACCCTCAAACAGAGGCAGAGTGGGCTGGGCTGCCAGTGACCCGAACCTCAAACAGAGGCAGAGTGGGCTGGGCTGCCAGTGACCCGACCCTCAAACAGAGGCAAAGTGGGCTGGGCTGCCAGTGACCCGAACCTCAAACAGAGGCAGAGTGGGCTGGGCTGCCAGTGACCCGACCCTCAAACAGAGGCAGAGTGGGCTGGGCTGCCAGTGACCCGACCCTCAAACAGAGGCAGAGTGGGCTGGGCTGCCAGTGACCCGACCCTCAAACAGAGGCAGAGTGGGCTGGGCTGCCAGTGACCCGAACCTCAAACAGAGGCAGAGTGGGCTGGGCTGCCAGTGACCCGACCCTCAAACAGAGGCAGAGTGGGCTGGGCTGCCAGTGACCCGACCCTCAAACAGAGGCAAAGTGGGCTGGGCTGCCAGTGACCCGAACCTCAAACAGAGGCAGAGTGGGCCGGGCTGCCAGTGACCCGAACCTCAAACAGAGGCAGAGTGGGCCGTGCTGCCAGTGACCCGAACCTCAAACAGAGGCAGAGTGGGCTGGGCTGCCAGTGACCCGAACCTCAAACAGAGGCAGAGTGGGCCGTGCTGCCAGTGACCCGAACCTCAAACAGAGGCAGAGTGGGCAGTGCTGCCAGTGACCCGAACCTCAAACAGAGGCAGAGTGGGCTGGGCTGCCAGTGACCCGAACCTCAAACAGAGGCAGAGTGGGCTGGGCTGCCAGTGACCCGAACCTCAAACAGAGGCAGAGTGGGCTGGGCTGCCAGTGACCCGACCCTCAAACAGAGGCAGAGTGGGCTGGGCTGCCAGTGACCCGACCCTCAAACAGAGGCAGAGTGGGCAGTGCTGCCAGTGACCCGAACCTCGAACAGAGGCAGAGTGGGCAGTGCTGCCAGTGACCCGACCCTCAAACAGAGGCAGAGTGGGCAGTGCTGCCAGTGACCCGACCCTCAAACAGAGGCAGAGTGGGCTGGGCTGCCAGTGACCCGACCCTCAAACAGAGGCAGAGTGGGCAGTGCTGCCAGTGACCCGAACCTCAAACAGAGGCAGAGTGGGCTGGGCTGCCAGAGACCCTACCCTCAAACAGAGGCAGAG
Source organism: Cyprinodon tularosa (assembly GCF_016077235.1). NCBI lineage: Eukaryota > Metazoa > Chordata > Actinopteri > Cyprinodontiformes > Cyprinodontidae > Cyprinodon > Cyprinodon tularosa. Next base: position 7,100 of record NW_024038492.1, read on the forward strand.
TGGGCAGTGCTGCCAGTGACCCGACCCTCAAACAGAGGCAGAGTGGGCTGGGCTGCCAGTGACCCGAACCTCAAACAGAGGCAGAGTGGGCCGTGCTGCCAGTGACCCGAACCTCAAACAGAGGCAGAGTGGGCAGTGCTGCCAGTGACCCGACCCTCAAACAGAGGCAGAGTGGGCTGGGCTGCCAGTGACCCGACCCTCAAACAGAGGCAGAGTGGGCAGTGCTGCCAGTGACCCGACCCTCAAACAGAGGCAGAGTGGGCCGTGCTGCCAGTGACCCGAACCTCAAACAGAGGCAGAGTGGGCTGGGCTGCCAGTGACCCGACCCTCAAACAGAGGCAGAGTGGGCCGTGCTGCCAGTGACCCGAACTTCAAACAGAGGCAGAGTGGGCCGGGCTGCCAGTGACCCGACCCTCAAACAGAGGCAGAGTGGGCCGTGCTGCCAGTGACCCGAACCTCAAACAGAGGCAGAGTGGGCAGTGCTGCCAGTGACCCGACCCTCAAACAGAGGCAGAGTGGGCTGGGCTGCCAGTGACCCGAACCTCAAACAGAGGCAGAGTGGGCTGGGCTGCCAGTGACCCGAACTTCAAACAGAGGCAGAGTGGGCCGGGCTGCCAGTGACCCGACCCTCAAACAGAGGCAGAGTGGGCCGTGCTGCCAGTGACCCGAACCTCAAACAGAGGCAGAGTGGGCTGGGCTGCCAGTGACCCGACCCTCAAACAGAGGCAGAGTGGGCAGTGCTGCCAGTGACCCGAACCTCAAACAGAGGCAGAGTGGGCTGGGCTGCCAGTGACCCGAACCTCAAACAGAGGCAGAGTGGGCCGTGCTGCCAGTGACCCGAACTTCAAACAGAGGCAGAGTGGGCCGGGCTGCCAGTGACCCGACCCTCAAACAGAGGCAGAGTGGGCTGGGCTGCCAGTGACCCGAACTTCAAACAGAGGCAGAGTGGGCCGGGCTGCCAGTGACCCGAACCTCAAACAGAGGCAGAGTGGGCAGTGCTGCCAGTGACCCGACCCTCAAACAGAGGCAGAGTGGGCCATGCTGCCAGTGACCCGAACCTCAAACAGAGGCAGAGTGGGCAGTGTTGCCAGTGACCCGAACCTCAAACAGAGGCAGAGTGGGCAGTGCTGCCAGTGACCCGAACCTCAAACAGAGGCAGAGTGGGCAGTGCTGCCAGTGACCCGACCCTCAAACAGAGGCAGAGTGGGCCATGCTGCCAGTGACCCGAACCTCAAACAGAGGCAGAGTGGGCAGTGTTGCCAGTGACCCGAACCTCAAACAGAGGCAGAGTGGGCAGTGCTGCCAGTGACCCTATCCTCAAACAGAGGCAGAGTGGGCAGTGCTGCCAGTGACCCGACCCTCCAACAGAGGCAGAGTGGGCCGTGCTGCCAGTGACCCTACCCTCGCATGGAGGCAGAGTGGGCCGGGCTGCTAGTGACCCGAACCTCAAACAGAGGTTGAGTGGGCCGTGCTGCCAGTGACCCGAACCTCAAACAGAGGCAGAGTGGGCCGTGCTGCCAGTGACCCGAACCTCAAACAGAGGCAGAGTGGGCCATGCTGCCAGTGACACTACCCTCAAACAGAGGCAGAGTGGGCAGTGTTGCCAGTGACCCGACCCTCAAACAGAGGCAGAGTGGGCAGTGTTGCCAGTGACCCGACCCTCAAACAGAGGCAGAGTGGGCCATGCTGCCAGTGACACTACCCTCAAACAGAGGCAGAGTGGGCAGTGCTGCCAGTGACCCGACCCTCCAACAGAGGCAGAGTGGGCCGGGCTGCCAGTGACCCTACCCTCGCATGGAGGCAGAGTGGGCCGTGCTGCCAGTGACCCGAACCTCAAACAGAGGCAGAGTGGGCCGGGCTGCCAGTGACCCGAACCTCAAACAGAGGTTGAGCCGGCTTGTAAACCCAATGAACCAGAGACCTCCAAAACATCCAGAATTAGGTAGACGTTATTTACCATGGACCTGCCGGGGACGCAGTAGGTCTGATCTCGGTGGATGACCTGCTCCATAGCTTTTCCCAACCTCACGGCCAGAGCCTTGGAGAGGATCTTGTAATCGGTACAGAGGAGGGACACGGTGCCAGTTCTTGATGTCTTGCAGGTTACCCTTTTTGGGCAGCAAGGTGATGACTGCCCTACGGCAAGACAAGGGGAGCGAACCAGCGAGCAGACTTTCCTTGCAGATGTCTAGCAGGTCTTTTCCCAGAAGGTCCCAATAGGTCTTGTAGAACTCGACGGTGAGTCCGTCAACGCCCAAGGACTTCTAGCCCTGCATGCTGAGGAGGGCTGTGTGGAGTTCCTGGCACTCCAGCTCAGTGTTGGTCTCCTCAGAGACCTTGGGTAGTTCACTGCAGAACTCCCGGAACAGATCCTCGTTCTCTTTGTATATACTCTGGAACAGAGAACGGTAAAAACCCACAGCCCTCTCCCTGATCTGACCCCATTCGCTTAGTTGTTTCCCCGTGTCCGACAGCAAAGAGTGGATCGGCTTTCTCTGACCGTGCTTCCTCTCCAGGCAAAAAAAAAAAAAAAAGCTAGAGGGAGCATCCATCTCTGTGATGTTCTGGATCCGAGATCTGACCAATACGACTTGGACTTTAGACTCCAGCAGGTTGGCTAGAGCTAGCTGTTTAGTTTTGAGAGCTTCAATGTGCTCTCGATTTCCTGTGGATCCACTGAGTTGTTTGTCCTGTTTGCTGGCCTGTTTGCTGGCCTGCTTGTTGGCCCCTCCTGCTCTCCCTGCACACGGTCTCTCTCCCCACCTGCGCTCTCACCCTCACCATCATTCACCCCATCACCACACAGCACCGTGCTCCCATCCTTCCTCACACACACAATCATTTTCAAAGTTTAAAATTTTTTCATTACTGACGCCTCAACAATACCTGCCGCAGGCTCCTCCACCATGGGCTCCTCCGCAGCCGCCGCAGGTCCCTCCAACACCACTGCGGCATCCCCCGCAGCAGCAGCGGTTTCCTCCACGGCGACAGCCCCACTAGGAGGGGGCCCCATCTGCTCAGCAGCAGCGGGCCGCCACCCGGCCCCATCGGGGCACACTTTAATGACATGTCCCTCCTGTCCACATCCAAAGCACTTCATGTTAGAGGAGGTTGCAGAAACATGTAGTCGAATCCCTCCAGTCTAACATGAAAGCTCAGGTTCAGTTCCTCATCTCGTTTGTTCAATATCATGAACAGTTGTCTCCTATGGGAGACAACATGCTTTAGCAGAGGTGATTTACACCCTGACATCATCTTCCTAATAGGTGAAACCACCTTACCGTGCAGAGACAGTTCTTTGATCAGGAACTCGTCACTGGTTGCAGGCAGCGTCTTCGGGGAAACCTGTAGAAACAACCTATTGACAGCGATGCCTGTTTCCACCAGCCGCTGAGCCTGCTCCACTCTCTCCACAAACAAAACGACAGCTCCACTCATGCAAGCTGCCGACTTGATGGACCCATCTCCAATGACCTCCCCCACAGCCAAACACACCTCCTCCACGCTGCACGGAGAATCAGCACCCACCTTGATGCCGTTCTCCGTGTCAGCGTGGAGAAACCTCCATCACTCACCACCATGGTGCTAGCAGCTGCTAGCCACCTGGGCAGGCCTGACGGCCACGCCCCAAACAAACTCTGTGAAACACTAAGTAATCCCAAAAAAACAAATAAACCAATAATAGATCAATTCTCTCCCCTAAGCAGCCAACTGCATCCAGAGGATGAGGAGGACACCGCCCTTGGATGAGCTCCAGCCGCCTCCCTATCAGGATGAGAACGGTTCTCCCAGGATGTCCTGCACTCTGTCCGATCTGAGCGACGCCAAATGCGATGTGTCCGTGACCAGCGGCAGTCCACACTTGTCCTTTGGAAAGTGTCTCAGTGACGGCAGTGATGACCAAGAGAGCGAAGGTTACTTCAATAAAGGCTATGAAGAAGACGTCCCCAGCGACAGCACGGCTGTCCTAAGCCCAGAGGTAAACACCCGTCATGACAGGGATGATTGACGTTTATGTGGGACTTTGACCTTCTCTGCTTCCTGCAGGACTTATCTGCTCGTGGGTCGAATGTTCACTTCCCAAAGGGCTACGAACCCGACGGCATGGCTAAGTACGGCACCTTGGACATTGTGTTTGACTACGACTCAGAGGAGCAGCAGCTCACCGTCACCATCATGGCCGTGACCGACCTGCCCTCCATCAAACGCACCGGGAACATTTCCTGGCAGGTCCACCTGGTTCTGCTGCCCACCAAGAAACAGAGGGCAAAGACGGGGATCCAGCGGGGCCCCTGCCCCATCTTCACAGAGGCCTTTCGTTTCAGCCACGTGGAGTCGGAGATGATCGGAAACTACGCCATCCAATTCCGTCTGTACAGCATCCGGCGGATGAAGAAGGAGAAGGTGTTTGGAGAGAAGGTGTTCTACCTGACCAAGCTCAACCTGCAGGGCAAAGTTTCTGTGCCAGTCATCCTGGAGCCATGCTGTGCACTGCCGGTAAGCTGCATCAAAGCTTCACCTCATTAATGGTTCTTTTCTTCACTCATCTTTCCTCCTGTTGGATAACATTGAGGGACTAAGGCTAATCCTCACGCAGCTTTACTCCCGCCGGGTTAGGCGCAGCGGGATGAGAAGGCAGGTGTCTGGATGACGGTGAGGCTTGGAAGGTCAAAACGTTTCCCTTTGTCTGGAAACTTTAAAAACAAACAACTATGATGTGAAACTTTTAAAGTAAGATCCTCACTAGTATAGCTAACTGAATATATGTCAAACAGCTGCCCTGACCACTCATCAAAGGCGGGAATCGCCATAGCAACCTCTGAGTGGGAGGTATTATTTTTGCTGGCTGCTGAATTTCCATCAGTGATAAAAGAGAAATGTTTGATGTTTGCAGGGTGGTGAATCCCAGCTCAGCCTCTCTGATCTGACCTGCAGCGAAAGCGCCTCATCTTTCCCGTCTGTCAGTCAGACTTCTGCTCCAGAGATCCTTGTGGGCCTGGTGTACAACGCAACCACGGGCCGCCTCTCTGTGGAGATCATCAAAGGCATCCATTTTAAGAACCTCGCTGCAAACAAGCCACCCAGTAAGTTCCCTAAAAGGTTTGCTTGGGAACAGCAGGACGTGCTGGTCTGATGCTTCAGTGGAGATCTGGGATCATTTCCTCAGCTTCTTAAAGATGGCTGCCAGTTAGGGCTGGGCAGTAACCCCGTTCTATCCGTGTGTTCCTGTTCAGGAAGACTTGATCAAACTTGTCTGAGGTTCCCTTCAGCCTCTGAACCACAGAATCAAACCATCCAGTTACTTGGAAGGGCATCGACAGCCAGACCATTTGCTTCCGTCTATTGCTGCCTTTGTTTTTAATGCGAAGGTTGGTTTCTGTTGAGGACCTCTAGGGCTCGCTGAACTTCCGACTGATTTGTGTTTTGTTTTTTTACGACAGAAGGGCCTGTTTTAATTCCACTTTTAGCTTTAGCTGCACATTAAACTCCAGCCGAAATGAATATTCAGAGAATCAAGTTTATCAAAGTCATTTCTGTGGATGATCAGATATTGAAGCCCAGCCCTACTGCTGCTATCGCTCCTCATTTTCATCAATTTGCCTCATTTCCAACTTTAAGGAGCTTCAGCAGCAAAATCCAACAGAAATCCACTTGTTGTGAACTTTGTGAAATGTTTCTGATATTCTGACCCTTTCTTCTTCCCTTCCTTTGTTGGTAATGTTATGTCTGCTCCTGATATTCTTCCCTGCCGCCTTTTTCACATCTCGGTCCGCTGTTTCTCTTACTGCTGTCCAACCCTTGTTGTCAGATGGGCTGTTCTGTTGTCTGAAACACTTGATAGGTGGACAGGTTTATATTATCAGAGGTGAGTCTCCTCGCCGTCCCAAACTGAGCCACCGTTGGTGCTAAACCCCCAACCTTTCTATGTCTTCATGGATGCAGTTTTAAAGAATTTATCTTTTAATTAGCAGATCAGCTTAAAGCTTAAATCAACCAGCGGTTTGGTAGCTTCTAGTCTTTTCTGTCTTAAGGTAGAATCCGCTGTCACACCTGAGGCTTTGTTACCAAACAATGAAAGCTTTAGCCTGTATTCATCTTCTATATCTACTTTAGTTTTCTTTTTCTTCTACATCTACGTTAACCGATGTTCCAGTCAGTGACTGGATACACTAAGTGTTTTGGATCTATAAAGAGCCTGTAAGTGACGTGTTGTTAATTGATCGCATTGAACTAAACAGGATTGAATCAAAAAGTCCAACTTAGTAGAAATGTTTGATTACTGCTTTATTTCCTCTTATTTCATTTGGTTTGCAAACATCAAGCCTGTTTGTTTCACAAATCAATAAAAGTAATTGAATTAAACTGAAAAGCGAAATAAGGGTGAAAAGATGAGCGTCAGCAGAACAGCCTCAGTTCATTAAACATGAAAATGTTTGGCTGCCATCAACTCATCCATGAAGATCAGTAAATATTGTTGCTGAGTTTTTCCTTCCTCCCATGCATGAGATCCAGAACCTTTCCCTCTTTATCCTCCTGTTGTTTGTGCTTTTCTTTAACTGTTCCAGTCTGAAGTCAGATTTTTAGTTTGCAGGGTTCCTACACACTCTTTACATGTATGGAGATGAAGGTTTTCCTTCAAACTGGGACCAGTGCTGGTTCTCACCAGAACAATCACTATTTTCACTTTTCTATCCCAGAGATAAGAACTGCTGGTTGGAGGCTCTTCCAGTTCAAACTGGAGATGGACTGGTTTTATACTGGAAGAAGCTGGGAGGGAAATCTGTCATCACCACAGGCTGGTTTCTCCACCAAAGTAGGCCTCCACCTGAGGAGGCAGACCAGTTTAGACCCAGTATCCTACCAGTTCAGACCAGATTTGTGGATTTGGGAAGTGGAGCTTCAGTTTCCCTTCACAATGTGAACATCTGGTCTGAAAATGAAATTCCTTTCAAAGTGAGAAATGTGTAGAAACCCTGCAGGACGGGTTGAGCCGCAGCATGCTTGGGGTGGGGCCGTGTTCCTGGCATGTTTTGGTGAGGAGATGTTCTCATCAGAAAGCTCAACCAGGTGAAGGCACTGGTCATCATTTCATTCTGCTTGATTATGAGCGAGATGGAAACCCGACTTTAAGGGGAAGATCACATGTATGAGTAGTTCTGTTGTTTCTGGTGAGGAACGTGAAATCACTAAAATATGTGTGAACTGACGTCACATCCTTCAGCACACGGCCGTCCGTGTGACTCGCACTCTGCCCTCTCATCTCTAAACATCTGACTTGGATTTAAAGGGACCAGTAACCGGATTCTTTGTGCATTCCTGACAGGCTCCTCCATAGCCTTCAAACTGGGAAATAGTCACATCTGGTAACGCTGAAAAGACCTTTGTGCAAAATACTCACTCAGGTCTTGATTGACTTTGTGCATCTCACAAAGTGGAAGCGAGACGTGGAGCACTTTCAAAGCTCCAGCAGGCTGACGAGTCGAGTCAATCACCAGCCGCAGCCCGTCCCACTTAGCAGCAAAGAGCCGCATCAGCGCCGCTGACCACTTAATACATGCACAGCTCTGCACAGCCCATTCAGCAGCAGTCAAAGAGGAAATCAGGCCTTTTTTCTTTTCCTTTATGTCAAAGAGAGCAGTTGAATGTGTGATTGAAGGTTCTAAGCTGAGCACTGTTTAGCAGCTGGCACTCCACAGCATGTAAGCCTCAGCAGCTCCCTGTCAGACAGGAGGGGAGGAGGGGGGGCACTGTCACAGCTATTGTGATTCCCATTCACGTGCTCGACTCATCAACAAGTCGAGCATGTGTCGAGATTTCTGCATTTCCAATGCAGCTACTCTGAAAACATGACGGACGGTAATAAGTAATCAACTCTAACCCAAACGTTCTCCATCCCATGCTACATTCAGTTATATTTGACATAAAATTATTTCTGGCCCACAAATAACATTTTTAAATCAATTTTCAACACAATAAAAAACACTTAAATACTTTGATGGAATCATTTCAACCATATAGCCAAAAAATTAAACCTCAAATCTCAAAACGACATGAAAAATGCCTTCCAGCCACTGAGCGGAACCACAAGGAGGCGACCGGGCCAGAGGCTGCTGTTGAAAGGGATTCCTACGGACAGCGCCCGCTGGTATGTGGGGGTCTGAGCTCCGACAGAAATAATATTGGAAGGCAGGATGGTAATCTGGATGAACTGACTCCAGTGATTAAGATTTCAGGTGGATTTTCCCACTTAAAAACGTTAAAACTACTTTATTCTCACTGATCAAAGCAAATACAGCTGCAGGATAAAGAAAGGATAGGGTAGCTCCGCCCAATGCGCCTCAGACCCACTTTACCACCGTGCAGCCAGAGCAGCAAAGATGCTTCAGCCGCGCGTCAGAACTAAACTTGTACAAGCATCAGAAATGAAGCAGCAGACGCGTTTTTGCTGCTCCTGCTGCATTTGGTGTGAACGCAGCTTTAGCCTCGCTGCAGGCAGTTAGCCTTGCTGCATGTAGTTAGCCTCGCTGCATGCAGTTAGCCTCGCTGCAGGCAGTTAGCCTCACTGCATGCAGTTAGCCTCGATGCATGTATTTAGCCTCGCTGCATGCAGTTAGTCTCGCTGCATGCAGTTAGTCTCGCTGCATGCAGTTAGTCTCGCTGCATGCAGTTAGCCTCACTGCATGTAGTTAGCCTCACTGCATGCAGTTAGCCTCACTGCATGTAGTTAGCCTCACTGCATGCAGTTAGCCTCTCTGCAGGCAGTTAGCCTCACTGAATGTAATTAGCCTTGCTGCATGCAGTTAGCCTCACTGCATGTAGTTAGCCTCACTGCAGGCAGTTAGCCTCGCTGCATGCCATTAGCCTCGCTGAAGGCAGTTAGCCTCGCTGCATGCAGTTAGCCTTGCTGCAGGCAGTTAGCCTCGCTGCAGACATTTAGCTTCGCTGCAGGTAGTTAGCCTCGCTGCAGGCATTTAGCTTCGCTGCAGGTAGTTAGCCTCGCTGAAGGCAGTTAGCCTCGCTGCATGCAGTTAGCCTTGCTGCAGGCAGTTAGCCTCGCTGCAGACATTTAGCTTCGCTGCAGGTAGTTAGCCTCGCTGCAGGCATTTAGCTTCGCTGCAGGTAGTTAGCCTCTCTGCATGCAGTTAGCCTCGCTGCAGGTAGTTAGCCTAGCCTTGGAGCTAAACCGGGTCCTGGAGAAAGACCAATTGAACCGTCTCCATCTGTCTTTGGTTTGATGATTAATGTTGATGTTCAGCTGATCAGGTCCAAACAGTTTCACCTCCAGCTTCTACTGGTGACTCTGCTTACGTCCCATGACTTGACCTGTCAATCAGCCGCACTACGACTGTGATGTCACTTCCTGTCACCTCAGGGCATACCTTACCTGTGCCCAAAGCTCTCCTATCCTTCTGTATTGCTGAGGAGCTGCTGTGCATGGACAATTAGTAACCAGAGTTAATGTGCAAAGATTTTTGCGCCCTAGAGATGAAATACGTCACCAATCTGACAAAAAACAAAACAGCTTTTCTCATCCTTAAAGAATAAACATTTATCTTGCACATCTAAAAAATGTATATCAATATGTTTTTAAATATTTCAATTAAATAATAATTTTATGTCTTAATCAAGGTCATTGGGTTTGTGGGGCGGGGCCGTAGCGACCTCTGTTGGCCAGCCGCCACTGCTGAGGTCACCTGGATTAATCAGTTTGGATGTTGAGTATTTCTTGATGAGATACTGAGGTTATCCTGGCATAATCTAATCATACATAATAACAAATAATAATAATAACTCTACCAATGATAACTGATCAAAGTAATAAAGATATATCGGTCAGGTTGCACTTCTTTAGTTTTCTGTTTTTTTGCTCCCATGATGAATAAGAGGAGACGGTCAGACACAAGGGCTTAAATATGGGTTAAAAATAGCCAAAGATGCTCAACGATCTTTCAAACTGTTCCTGGCTGCTTGAATCCCAAACGGCAGGCAGTGAAAGGCGGTCTGTACCGCGGCAGAGATGGAGGATCTGGGAAAGCCACTGTATCAGAGGCGGTTCCTGAATCCCTTAAGCATCTTTTCTATGACTCCAAGCTGACATGTCACTGACTCTAAAAACTGATCTGTTTTATCATTTAACATAATTTGCTCATTCAGGTTAGACATGCAGCTGTTGCTTAGCAACAGGAATAAAGTAACGCTCCTTGCACCCTTTGAGTTCTTGCTCTGTTATTGTAAGCTCTCGTAGCTGTGCCTCATGTTTCATCCTATGTGGTTGTGATCTCAGCTGCAGTGCCATGATCTCAGGAGCAAATGGTTTAGCCAGAAAATAGGTTGCAGCGCTTTGTGTTGATTCTGATGGGGGAATATTCACTATGCCCTAATGCTCAGTTATCTGCTGTGAATGTCTGAGTTCCTCTGTAAACATCTTACATACCTGCTTCCTGCCAGATACCTATGTGAAGTTGACCCTACTCAACTCCATGGGCCATGAGATGTCCAAGTGCAAGACGTCCATCTGCAGAGGTCAGCCCAACCCCACCTACAAAGAGACCTTCATCTTCCAGGTGGCCCTGTTCCAGCTGTCCGACGTCACGCTCATCCTCTCCGTCTACAACAAGCGCAGCATGAAGCGGAAGGAGATGATTGGCTGGATCTCTCTGGGTCTCAACAGCTCCGGGGAGGAGGAGCTGACTCACTGGACCCAGATGAAGGAGTCCAAAGGACAGCAGGTCTGCCGCTGGCACAGCTTGCTGGAGTCCTAACTGTCACAAGGGGGGAGGTTATGAGGTAGAAGAATGCTTTGGCTGTTCAGCGTCATGCTTTTATCGCCTAGTTTCTAAAATTCCTGACAGCCAAACTTCGGATCAATCAGCAGAGTCCAGAAAGGAATCACAGAGCCTCCTAGTGATCCGCTGATAGGATCCTCACCAGAAAACCGGATCCTCCCTACAAACATATTCTTCCACACCTTTTTAAAGATATTTTTATTCTCTTGTGAATGAAAATAAGACTTAATCTTAATCCACAGCCTGAATCTGGGAGGACCTTCTGATCCAGGCCCTTCCTCCACGTCCTGCCTTGGACAGCAGGGTTTCCCAAAGTGGAGATCCAGAGGGTCAGATTGGACCCGATCGTCTATGACTGATCTAAAAACTACAGGATTATTGATTAAGGTTAAAATAAACATTGCAGCTGCTGATGTTGTTTGTTTAATTAGCTTCTAAACAGGCAACAACTGCTGCAGCTCTGCTCTGCTGACGACCGGGTGAGCATCAAGGTATCAATGCTGCAGTCCTTCAACAAAAACCCAACCTCTCCCATAGTCTCAGAAAGTACAAACAACAGTACGAATATCATTACGAACAACAGAACGAACATCATTACAAACATCAGTACGAACATCATTACAAACATCAGTACGAACATCAGTACGAACATCTGTACGAACATCTGTACGAACAACAGTACGAACAACAGTACCAACGACATTACGAACATCAGTACGAACAACAGTACGAACGACAGTACGAACATCAGTACGAACAACAGTACCAACAACAGTACCAACGACATTACGAACATCAGTACAAACAACATTACGAACATCAGTACGAACAACAGTACGAACGACAGTACGAACAACATTACGAACATCAGTACGAACAACAGTACAAACAACAGAACGAACATCATAACAAACATCAGTACGAACATCAGTACGAACATCAGTACGAACAACAGTACGAACAACAGAACGAACATCATAACAAACATCATTACGAACATCAGTACGAACATCAGTACGAACAACAGTACGAACATCAGTACGAACATCAGTACGAACAACAGTACGAACAACAGAACGAACATCATAACAAACATCAGTACGAACAACATTACGAACAACATTACGAACATTAGTACGAACATTAGTACGAACATCGGTACGAACAACAGTACGAACAACAGAACAAACAACAGTACGAACAACAGAACGAACATCAGTACGAACAACATTACGAACATTAGTACGAACATTAGTACGAACATCGGTACGAACATCAGTACGAACAACAGTACGAACAACAGAACAAACAACAGTACAAACATCAGTACAAACATCAGTACGAACAACAGTACGAACAACAGAACAAACAACAGTACAAACATCAGTACGAACAACAGTACGAACAACAGAACAAACATCAGTACGAACATCAGTACGAACATCAGTACGAACAACAGTACGAACAACTGAACAAACAACAGTACGAACAACAGAACGAACATCAGTACGAACAACATTACGAACATTAGTACGAACATTAGTACGAACATCGGTACGAACATCAGTACGAACAACAGTACGAACAACAGAACAAACAACAGTACAAACATCAGTACAAACATCAGTACGAACAACAGTACGAACAACAGAACAAACAACAGTACGAACATCGGTACGAACATCAGTACGAACAACAGTACGAACAACAGAACAAACAACAGTACAAACATCAGTACAAACATCAGTACGAACAACAGTACGAACAACAGAACAAACAACAGTACAAACATCAGTACGAACAACAGTACGAACAACAGAACAAACATCAGTACGAACATCAGTACGAACATCAGTACGAACAACAGTACGAACAACAGAACTTCCTGTCGAGCTGGAAACTGAACCCGTTGTTTGCATTTTCTGTTAAAACTCAGACAGTAAAAACAGATTAACTTATCTTGGATTAGACATAGGAATATAGTGACCTAAATTTAATCAGAATAATTTTTGACCTTGTGGATAAAAAACTATTTCCAATAAGTGTTAGGAAACAGACAGGTACTGTGTAATTAGCCGGTAGTAAGAGCTCTTGCTTCGATGTAAAAAGTGATGTATGTTCGATGTCTTCATATTAATCAGCTGGTTACATCAACGTACAAATACATTCTTTTAAACCTGCTACAACATAAACATTTCTATAATTATATGATATAACCAACTTATTACATGTTAATAACTTAGCTATTACCGCATGGTTCTATTAAATAACTGCTAAGCTCTGACAGGAAGTGCCCCCAAACCATTCTAAGTTTTGTGTATTTAGGATATAAATACAATATTTTTTGAAATAAGGAGACTAAATATTAACAGCAGTTTCAGGATAAACTGTTTAAAAAATCCTAATGGGTCAGAAGCTCTAGGAAAGTCTGCTGCTATAAAATCAGCTCTGAGCTGCTCACTGGAGCGTAGGCCTTAAATTCCATCATATGTGTGAAAACATCCCCGCTCTGAAAGAACATTAATCAGCCAGGATGCCACAATGACTCAGCATAATGTCACAATGACTCAGCCATGATGCAGCCATGACTCAGTGTGCTGCAGTCATAGCACAGCCATGATTCAGCATGGCACAGCCATGACTCAGCAACCTACAGCCATGACAGGGCCAATACTCAGCCTGCTGCGGCCATGACTTTACATGAGTCAGCATGATGCAGCCATGACTCAGTATAATGCAGCCATGACTCAGCCATGACTCAGAATGAGTCAGCAATGATGCAGCCATGACTCGGCATGATGAAGCCATGAGGCAGCATTGACTCAGTCTTGACTCTGCTATTACACAGCCATGACTCATTAGCGACTCACCCATGACTCAGTATGTTGCAGCCATGTCACAGCTATGCCTCGGCCATGACTCAGTGTGCTGGAGCCATGATTCGGCCAATACTCAGTATTCGGCCAATGACTCACCATGACTTAGCATAATGCAGCCATGACTTGCCCATGAGTCAGCATAATGCAAGCATGACTCAGCATGAGTAAGCCATGACTCGGTCAGGATGCATCCCTGAAACTAGGAAGCACAGCTGCTGCAGCAATGCTTATGATTGTCACCCAGGTTCCATCTGCAGTTCATAGAACTCCATCTATAGTTCCTGTTGTGAACACTGTTGGTGATCTTTGGGTGTGTGTGTGTGTGTGTGTACTGTAGCTGAGTGAGAACATATTTTTTGTATTTTATCAGTGAAGTGAGGACCTTTCTTTGATCAAGAACTTTGGTTTAGGACCAAGGTGTGATTGTTTGGGTTCTTCTTTCTATCAGTGAATGTTTCTGAACTATTTTTGTATCAACATGTGAACATTGTGAAAAACAGAGAAATGTTCTGGCTTGGTTCTGATCTTATTTACTGGGACCATCCCAGCTCAGGTCCGATTAGTATCCCTTCCTGTAGAACCAGGGAGGGATGTTTAGGAGACCAGAAGAGCTCACCTGTCCAGCTCTCCCTGCAGCTGGTACAGGTGTGATGATGGTGAAGCAGGGAGACTCTACTGGTGGGGACCCATTAGAACCCAGTTAAACCAGGAGCTGTCGGTCAGAGAGCAGCACCGATCTCAGAACAACTGGATCACAGAACCACAGGTCCATGTCAGGTATGTAGATTCTCAGCCAGTTCAAGGTTGAAGGTCAGGACAGGAAGGGACTGTTTGGGACGATTTAAAGAGCAACATGGCTGCAGTTCTTTGGTTCCCTGCAGTCCAGTGGCCTGGCCTCCTTTAGACTATTGGTACGTCCAGCTCACCCTGGTTCTGTTTTTGCTCCATCTATGAGTCTGTTGAGAGACTTTATAAGTCCAGAAGCTCATAGAGTGGATGAACTTTCTATCTGGTCAGAACCCTGAAGGAATGTTCTGATCAGATCATCGGTGGACCCAGATTACCAAGGGAACACCAGGCAGTTACCTCCAACGGTGGAGGCAGACACAGAGGAGGCCTCCTGGAGGATTGAGAAGGTGCTTCTACTGGATGGAGGTCCCGCTGGTTTTGTCCAAAGGTCCTGCATCCACATCTCCAGCTGATCCAACCATGGATCCAGCCATCAGAGACAGACTGAACCACCTCCCAACCACTGGACACAAGGTATCATGGGAGATCTTAATGCCTTGTCTGGAATCTTTACTGTTTGGGTCAGTGAGTTTATTTTTGTTTTAGAAGCAGCTCCCCTGCTGATCCGTTTAGGTCGGGTTTTAACTCCAGACGGCATCAGTGCCTTAATGTGTTCACCTTCTGTCACCGTGTCTTAACCTCCCTGGAAATGAACTTTTCTGCTCTGATCTCGTTTGTAAAAACCTTTTTTGAATTTCTATGTGAATATTTCTATGTGTTATTGATTAAAAAAATACCAACAGAAAAACTTGTCTGACATCCGTCTGGTTCCTTATGAGATCATAAGTGTCCATCTTTTGGTGTTCTTGCACTGCCGAAAATCAACCAGCAGGTAGCGTAACACTGTGGTTTGCTGCTCTGCGTGTTTAGTGAAGCAGAGTTCAGGTGTTTTCTCAGAGTGTTTGACGTCATTTTTCTTCTCCACCCACCTGCATTTGAATGCTGCAGCTGCACTAATGTCTGCGGGATGTCCAGGAAGCTGTGGTGCCGTCTCCTCAGAGTCATGTTGCCTCCAGTGCAGAGCTTGCTTAGCAGATAGATTGAGCTCTGTCAACTGGAAAACGTTTAACCAGTTTGAAGGTTGGATGCCAAAAAGTGTACAGCTCATGGAAGCTGCTCCTCTGAAGGTTAACGGAGCAGCCTGTGGTCCTCTAGCAGCATTTAAAGTAGCTCAAACCCATCTGCCTGTGACCTCAGCATCAGCATCAAAAGACGAAAAACATCTAGATCATAATTTCTAGTGTTTCTCCAAGCATTCCTCAAAACAAAGCGGATGGATTCAGGTTCAGTAGCCGCTGGTGAATCAGACAGGAAATGCAGAACAGATGCACCCTCCCCCTGGAAAAAAATCAGATGCTATGCTCCAAGTCCAAGAGAGGTTTAAGGAGGGCCTGCTGAGGCAGATCAGACGGGTCCTTTCATGGCTGCTGACCTGAGACCACGAACCAGTGCAGTTCACCAGAACTAAACTGGGAACCAGTCGCAGTGAATTGCATAGCAGAACATTGATGTCAACAACCAACTCCTCACTTTATGGAAAACAGAGGGATCAAAAACTGGAAAGTATGGCAGGCCGTCTGTAGATTTATTCAGCTGTTGGTCCCTCTGGTTCAACATGTGGATGGGGCCTTTTACAGCGAGACAGCCGCTTTAGACAGCAGAGGATTGGTGTCCATTTCCAACCAGCGGGATGTTTGGGGTAAAATCATCTCCGCTGTGCTTCTTTGCTGCTTCAATGGCTCCTTCCTGGTCCTCCTAAGTAGAGGAGGTGGCTCTAAATGTAATGTGTGGATGAACACACCTTCCTGCTCTCTACCACTGTAAATAATCCTAACCCTTCACTAAAATGATCACCACAAACAAACGTACGAGACAATGAGGTTACATAGGGGCATAAAACTATATCAACACACATGAATGAAGAACCAAAGAAAAAGAAAGCTGGAGTTAGTTTAGGCAGTAGGTAGTTTTAGTAGTAGGTAGCATTAGCAGTAGGTAGCATTAGCTATAGGTATATTTTGCTGTAGTTAGCTTTAGCAGTAGATAGCATTTACTGGAGTTAGTTTAGGCAGAAGGTAGCTTTAGCAGTAGGTATCATTAGCTGTGGGTACTTTTATCTGTAGGTAGCTTAAGCAGTAGGTAGCTTTAGCAGTAGGAAACTTCAGTTGTAGGTAGGTTTAGCAGTAGGTATCATTAGCTGTGGGTACTTTTATCTGTAGGTAGCTTAAGCAGTAGGTAGCTTTAGCAGTAGGAAAACTTCAGTTGTAGGTAGGTTTAGCAGTAGGTAGCATTAGCTAGAGTGAGTTTAGACACTAGGTAGCTTTAGCAGTAAAATGTAGGTTGTATTAGCTGTAGGTTGCAGTAGTAGTAGCATAGGCCTGACCAGTTAGCGGCTAAAGTCGCTCCTAATCCTCCAGATACCTGACCAGCAGTGTTGGGCGCATTACTTGGAAAAAGTAATTAGTTATAGTTACTAGTTACTTCTCCCAAAAAATAACTGAGTTACTGTACAATAAAAGTAACTAATTACCAGTAAAAGTAACTGTTGCGTTATTTTTGCGTTTCTTGCCCCCGTAACCCTCCCCACCCGGCCCCCACCTTCTCGCCGTGTGTTTCCAAAGCCAGCTGAATAGAGCGGACGACAAAGACAAGAACCTGCAGAGAGTTTAGCATTTATTGCAACTCAACGTAAATGACATCAGGGGGGAACGCCATGGGAAGGTTTATAACAGGGCGTTCAGATCTATCTATCTATCTATCTATCTATCTATCTATCTATCTATCTATCTATCTATCTATCTATCTATCTATCTATCTATCTATCTATCTATCTATCTATCTATCTATCTATCTATCTATCTATCTATCCATCCATCATCCATCCATCCATCCATCCATCCATCATCCATCCATCCATTCATCCATCCATCCATCATCCATCCATCCATCCATCATCCATCCATCCACCATCCATCCATCATCCATCCATCCACCATCCATCCATCCATCATCCATGTATCCACCATCCATCCATCCATCATCCATCCATCCACCATCCATCCATCCACCATCCATCCATCCATCCATCCATCCATCCATCCATCATCCATCTATCCACCATCCATCCATCCATCCATCATCCATCTATCCACCATCCATCCATCCATCCATCCACCATCCATCCATCCATCCATCCACCATCCATCCATCCACCATCCATCCATCCACCATCCATCCATCCATCCATCCATCCACCATCCATCCATCCATCCATCCATCATCCATCTATCCACCATCCATCCATCCATCCATCCATCCATCATCCATCCATCCACCATCCATCCATCCATCCATCCATCCATCCATCCATCCATCCATCCATCCATCCACCATCCATCCATCCATCCACCATCCATCCATCCACCATCCATCCATCCACCATCCATCCACCCACCATCCATCCATCCATCCACCATCCATCCATCATCCATCCATCCATCCATCCATCCATCCATCCATCCATCCACCATCCATCTATCCACCATCCATCCACCATCCATCCATCCATCCATCCATCCATCCACCATCCATCCATCCATCATCCATGTATCCACCATCCATCCATCCATCAATCCACCATCCATCCACCATCCATCCATCCATCCATCAAACCACCATCCATCCACCATCCATCCATCCATCCACCATCCATCCATCCATCATCCATGTATCCACCATCCATCCATCCATCATCCATCCATCCATCCATCCATCATCCATCTATCCACCATCCATCCACCATCCATCCACCATCCATCCATCCATCTATCCATCCATCCATCATCCATCCATCCATCCATCCATCCATCCATCAATCCATCCATCCATCCATCATCCATCTATCCACCATCCATCCATCCATCATCCATCCATCCATCCATCTATCTATCCATCCATCCATCCATCAATCCATCCATCCATCAATCCATCCATCCATCTATCCACCATCCATCCATCCATCATCCATCCATCCATCATCCATCCATCCATCCATCCATCCATCCATCCATCAATCCATCCATCATCCATCCATCCATCCATCCATCCATCCATCATCCATCATCCATCCATCCATCCATCCATCCATCTCTCTTTCTCCATATAGGCTAATGATCGTTCACGCTCTCCATAGTTCTCTTGTGGCGCGAGCACAGGGCGGCTGTTGCGAGCCTTTAGCTAGCATGCGCGTTTCCTGTCGCTTGCGCGGTGACTCGTGCCGCCTGCGCTGTGCGGAGATGCAGGGGAAACCGTATCTGATGGGGAAACGCAGCTCTACGTAACACCGGTATTTCCATGTGGAAAACGCTGTTTTGCTGCTGGAGTCCTCCTCACTCTCCATCTCTCTGTGTGTGCTGTACGTTAACACCCGCCAGTGGAAACACCCACCTACCCAACTGACAGACGGAATCTCACTATTCATCAGCCATCCTCCCCTCTCTCATGACAAGGCGCGCACGAGTCCTATCATGAAAAAAGGTTAATTGTGCGACCTCAGTAACGTGCAGTAACGGGGTGTCGGCAATGGTAACTACGTTATAGTTACAGTCAAAGTAGTTAGTTAGATTACTCGTTAGTTAAAAAAAGGTAACGGCGTTAGCATGGGCGTAGGTTTGCATAGGGACCATAGGGACATGTCCCTACCAAAGTTTTGGAACGATCTATTTGTCTCTACCAATAATTCGGTTTGAATACCATGGTTATAATTTACATTTCAGCGTGGTGGATCACACACAGCCTTGTGTGTGATCACAGCCAATTATTTTCCTCCCGCAGCTCCGCAGCCTAGTAGCTGCAGCTGCTGCTCCATCTGAGTCCTGTCCCTTAAATCAGTAACTGTGCTGTTTAACTCCACTCTCATTGGTTGTTCGGCCTAAAGTTCCGCCTTCCCTCTTCCTGATTGGCTGTTTACTAGTCCGTATGCGCGTATGCATGCTTGGAGCATGAAATAAGAATTTTATTCACGCTAGTTACTTCGAATAATATTAGGCTACGAAAAAAAAACTTAATTCTATCTACACTAAAACTTTTAGTAATTGTTAAGAGTGATTTTATACTGAAATAAATTTAGTCTCATTCTTAGTATTGCGTTTTGTAGATCATGCTACTAAATGTAAATACAATAAATGTATTTGCGTCCCTTGAATCTGTTATTTTGCATTGTTTCATGATACAGAGAGAGCATTTATAAAATAAGAGTGTTTCACCCGTTTACCTTTGCACAATTCTATATCTTCAAAAGAAAATACAGGATAAATCCACATATAACCGGCATATTTAGACTATATTTGGTTAAATAGGGACATATTTACCTACTAGTCACTGCACTTTAAATGCAAACCTTTTCAAAGTGGAAAAAAGTCATTCATCATTCATCAGAGCCGGTGATGCTTCAAACATTGATAAACAGCATCTAGTGCGTGTAGTGCTTATAAAATTTGTATAAATGTAGCAAAAAATGTTGCTTTTCTCTTTAAACCAAATGCACCCTGATGCTCACGTCAATTTGCAAAGGTAAAATTACCTTAATGTAACTTAGGAGCAATAATGTCCCTACCAAAGTGGAAATCAAACCTACGCCCTTGGGCGTTAGTAAAAAGTAAAGTCGCTCCGTCCATCCGGAGACCTGACCAGTTAGCAGCTAAAGTCGCTCCAGCGGCGCTGAAACAGCGGCAGGGATTAAATCTGAAAACCTCTTGCCATACACTTAAACTGATCAGCGTAGCTGGCTGGAAGTGAGGAGGAGGAGGAAGAGGAGCAGGAGGAGGAGGCGCTGCCTGCCGCACATCAGCTCCTGCCTTCAGCCCGAACACACACAGCTGGTCTGGGTCCGTTCAGAACCGATCCTCCATCTCCGAACCCAGCTGTGGATCAGAACCGAGTGGGAGGAAGGCGCTCCGTTTTTATTCCTCTCCTGGGTTCCGGTCCACGTCCCAAAGCTCCGGGTCAGGACAGAACCAGCAGGGTGAGTGACTCCCTGCTGTTTGCTTTCATGATGGTCTAACGGACCGGGTCCGGTACGCGGAGCAGAACCAGTTAAAAGTTCTGGTTTCATTCTGGATCAGAGCACCTGTTGCTCCGCTGGTTCTGGATCACGTTCTACTGGATCCGCCTCTGCTGGCTTTTAGGCGACTAGTCCCGGTTCAACTGGACCAGAACCAGTTCTGGGTTTCCCTCCAGGTCCTCTGGATGAGTCTTTGCTTCCCAGAATGAAAACCTGCTGCGACCCGCAGGTTGTTCTGAAAGGAGCCTTTCATTGCATGTGGACCGGTACAGGGTCCAAATGGTCCAGGGACCATCGTCCCTGATCCATGGACCATGGACCATCGTCCCTGATCCATGGACCATGGACCATCGTCCCTGATCCATGGACCATCATGCTGACCTCAGTCCTGCATGATGAACAGATCCAGCTCGTTCTAATAGACTTAATGTTGGACTGAAATAGTTTTAGAACCGTCGTTCAGACGCATTCTGTGCCGCCGTGTTTCTGTCTGGGATCTGTTTTGATCGATTGATTGACTATTGATTTCACAGTGGAGAAAATTACTCATTCCATCAGCTGAAATAGTCAAAAAGAAGAAGAAGGTGCCAAAGGAGGAAAAGGTGCATGATATATATATACAATATATGCAGTTTCTTATATATTTTTATTTTATAGCAGGATCATTATACAGGATTGTTGCACAGGCTGTTTCCATGGGGATTTATATATATAGTTATTGCTCTGGGTGTCAAATATAGAGAAACAGGTTATTGTATTAAATAGTAATTATTCTACATTGCAGCAGTTACTGTGGTTGTAGCGTCTCATTGTAGAGTCTGGTTGCAGCAGGAATGAATGACCTGCAGTAGCTCCTTTCTCCTAACAGGCTGTAAAAGTCTTTGACTAAAGGAGCTGCTCAGCTGCTCTCCAGTCTGCTGCAGAGGGTGGAAGGTGGTGTCCATGATGGATGGAAGCTTGGACAGCTCCCTCCTCTCAGCCACTGAGTCCAGCCTAGGACAGAAACAGGCTTTCCTACCAGTTGGTTCAGTCTCTTTCTGTCCCGCTCTGCGCTGCCAGGGGCTCAGCAGACAACAGCGTAGAGGAGGGCTGAGGCCCCCACAGAGTCAGAGAAGGTTTGAAGCAGGAGCTGCTCACTGCAAAGGACCTCAGCCTCCTCAGCTCTGGCCCTTCTTCTACAGGGCGTCGCTGTTATGAGTGCAGTTTATTCATGGCGGGTATTAATGGCCGTTCACACACAGGTCGCATTTGAAAAGATCAGATTCGTATCGGATTCAGGACCACGTAGCCAAGTGTTCTGGGTCGCGTTGGAAAAAATCTGATCTGTGTTGTTCAGACAGTCATGAAAAGATCACATTCAGGTCGCATATGGGCAAAAAAATCAGCTTTGGGTCACTTCAGGCTGCAGTGTGAACGGAGCCTATGTCCTGCCCCTGGATGTTCACGGGGGTGAGGTGGGGGTCTCCTCCTCAAGTCCATCACCATCTCCTCTGTCTTACTGGTGTTCAGTCACAGGTGTTTTTCTCACACCAATCCACAAAGTTCATGACGATCGATGGATCCTTCCCCTCAGAAACTCAGCCTGCAATGGCCGAGTCATCGGAGACCTTCTGGAGATGGCAGCTGTCCATGTGGGAGGTGAAGGGTGAAGAAGAACATAGACGGATCGGTCCCCTGGGGGGGCCGCAGACCTCTGACTGACAGCCGTCCCATCTTTGCCTCCCTGATCCTCCATTGGAGCTCTCCTGAACCCTACGCTGCTCTGTCTGGTTCAGGAGGACTTTCAGCTCAGGAGTCATCCAGGGGGGGTTGTTTGGAAAGCTCCGTAGCCGTGGCGTGGATACAGTACAGAAGGTCACGTAGTCAGTGATGCATTCAGTCAGGTTGATGATGTCATTACCACAGGCGGTGTTTCATTTATTCCCTCAAAGGTTTCATAAAAAGCTGGAACAGGGAGTCGATGATGGCAGCCTGCTGTCTGCGGAACACATGCTGGATCCATTAGAGATTCTGCAGAGCAAAACGTCTAAAGTTACAGGAAAGCAGGCCAACCTTCTCATCCTGAAGGTTTTCCTTCCTTGGAAAACATCCTGAAAATCATCAACTAGCTTCTAAGCAGCTTTAATGTCTGAAACAGAATCAGAAATACTTTAATGATCTCAGAGGAATTATCTCTGTTACACGCTGCAGGTCTACAAACAACATATTTATCATCTAAAGAAATAAAATACAACACAAAGAAATACAACTTTCCACTCTAAAAATAAAAGTATACACATTTAACTATAATATATACATCGTTAGATCATACTTACAGGTCTAAAAAAAAGTAATAATAGAGCAAAAGAATTAATAATTGTCAATAATTCTATAATCTGAGTCTGATTTACAGGCGGGGGGGGACTTTCTGAGGGCGGCGTTGTAGAGATGGATGACCGCAGGCAGGAAGGAATTCCTGTGGCGCTCTGTGGTGCATCTGGGTCAGAGGAGCTCCTCTGCTGGGCCAGTGTGTCATGGAGGGGGGGGGGGGGGGGGGGGGGGTGAGACATTGTCCAAGATGGACTGAAGCCTGGACAGACTCCTGTCTGCCACAGTGGTCAGAGGGTCCAGCTCCTTCTCCACAACATGGGGGGGGGAGCTGGACCCTCCTCACAGACTGCTGATGGACTGTAGGGGGGAGGATGTGCAGAAAACATCTAAACGCAGAAGCTTTAAACCAGAACATCAAAGGTTCTTTAGCTGATTTCTTGTAGAAAAACCTCCAAAAATATGTTAACAGTTTTCCTCCAAAATAATCCAACCCAGATCTCAGCTGTGGCCTCAGTGGCAGGATGGGAAGGCATCAGCAATCCCTTCAGATTGCCAGCAGTTGCTGCTCCTACCTGCAGATTGTTAGGTCATCTCCAACCTACGTGATGTCCATCTTTCTGCAGCTTTTATCATTTTGACAATAAAAAAATGACAATAAAAGCTTTCTGAACTTTTCCATTCCTTAAAGTTCAGCAGTGATCAAATGTAAACAGTGTGTGAGAAAAAACATGATGCAGCGCTGGGATGAAATGTCTTTAATGGAGGGAAGAGGAGCCCCCATGATCCTCTCTGCTGTTCTCACCTTCTTCCAGTCTGAGGCGCTGCAGCCTCCACACCACACAGTGAGACAGCTGCTCAGAACGCTCTCTATGGGGGGGAGGATGGGGGGGGCAGGAAGTCCAAGCGCTTCTGGTCCCTTTGGACCAGTGAGGTGGTGTTTCCAGTCCAGGTGAGGGTGTCTGTGATGAATGTGGTGCTGCTGACCACCTCTACAGCTGAGCTGTTGATGAGCAGTGGAGCGTGGTTAGGCCGCTTCTTCCTGAAGTCCACCATGATCTCCTTGGTCTTCTCCACCTTCAGGATCAGGCTGTTATCTCTGCTCCACCAGCTGCTCCACCTCCTCTCTGTAGTCCAGGTCGTTGTCGTCTCTGATGAGGCCCACCACCGTGGTGTCGTCTGCAAACTTCACCGTGTGATCGGTGGTGAACCTTGAGTAAAAGTACAGATACTTGTGTTAAAAAATACTCTGGTAAAAGTGGAAGTACTGATTAAACTTCTTTACTCAAGTAAAAGTAACAAAGTACAGGCTTGTAAATTTACTTAAAGTATAAAAGTAAAAGTAGAAACCACTTTTTTCATGCTGTTGCCTACATTTTAAATGGATGTCTGCCAATAGGACTAGATCTCCGTTGTGTTCATTTTCAATCATCTCGTCGTCCATGCTACTATGCTAACGCCACCGCCACCAAGCTGCAATGATTTGCCGCCAATGAATACCGCCGAATCTGTCGATTCATCTTGTAGTGGTGCGTCAAATGCAACGTAGATTCCCATCCAATTAGATTGAATTTGGTATTGATGACGTGAAAAATAATAACGGTAACTCCATTGAAATGATTCAAAACTAAAGTAACGAGACAATTATTTTTTTTTTTTTTACTTTATTTTTTTTTTTTAATAACACATGAACACAGTTACAATCTTTTGTCTCCACCGACCTAAGCCACTATATTACACGAGACATCGAAAGGTGAGTCAGTGGGTGTTCTAACACATGTAATAATGCATACATGACAACAGATTGAAATCAACAGGCAGATAACAGTAAAATAAAATAAAATGGTACATAACACTTGAATGAATCCCCTCCTGAAACAAGACAATCCACACATTCATAGTATTTTCCATCGACCCAAAGATATACGCTAATGCAAAAGGGCTAGCCTGTAGCTGTGTCACTGAGTTAGTAACGGTATGACAGAGCTCCATCTTGTATTAAAAACTGTTTTTTGAAACCTTAGGGAATATGTTATTCCTTCCATCATGTAAATGTCCCAAACTTTTTGTATCCATATGTTATATGTAGGAGGCTCTGGCTTCAACCATCTGACAGTTATGCATTTCAATGCTGCTGTAAGCAAGATTCTTAACAGGTATCTATCCCCCTTCCTGTCTATTCCATCGGGTATTTCTCCCAGAATTGCCACCAAGGGAGTTTTTGGGACATTTCTCCTGAAAATTACTTTAAGTGCGTCAAAGATGTCCTCCCAGAATACACTTAGTTTAGGGCAGGACCAAAAGATGTGCGTATGATTTGCAATCTGTGTCCCGCAGTTTCTCCAACATGAACTTGGTTGAGTTGGGCCCATTTTACTGGTTATTGTTGGCGTTCTGAAAAATCGGACTATTACTTTCCATTTGAATTCTCTCCATGTGTTAGAATTTGTTGTTAATTGTGCGTCGGTACACATTTCTTCCCATGTGTCCCCTGTTATTGACTCCTGCAGTTCAGTTTCCCATTTAAGCTTTATGTTTGTGGAATCATGCCCGTTCATAGACAGAAACAGGTTATATATTTTACTAATTACATTGTTATTACCTTTTCCCCTTTGTATGTCCATTAGGAAATTTTCTATGGGTGTAGATTCACGGAGTTTAGTCCAATTATTGTGTGTTGTTACAAAGGTTCTAAGTTGTAGGTATCTATAGAAGTCTGTCTTAGGGAGACCAAATTCACTTTTCATCTGCTCGAAGGTTTTGAAGTTTCCCTCTTTAATTAATTGATGGATATGAGATAGTCCATAATTAGACCAGTTTTTGAACCCGGAATCTAAATTGTTTGGTGTAAATGTCTTTATAAATCCTATATTTGATAAAAGTGAAATCTGCTTTGATAACTTAAAAGCCGATTGTATTGATTTCCAGACTTTAAGGGTATTTTTTGTCCAGGTTGTCATTTCCTTTGCAGGGGTATCTAAGAAAGGTAATGTTTGCAGTGGTACTGAGCATCTGCTTTCCTCTATTTCCAACCAGCGAGTATCTGCACTATTCTGTAGCCATGCTAGTAGGGGTTTAAGTTGTGCAGCCCAGTAGTAATATTTTAAATTTGGGAGTTTAAAGCCCCCCTTGGATTTAGGTAACTGTAGAGTTTTCAGTCTGATTCTAGGACGCTTTTTTTGCCAAATGAATCCAGTTATCATTTTATCTATTGTGTCAAAGGTAGATTTGGGAATTTCCACAGGTAGCATCTG
>NW_024038493.1:1210000-1222500 GCF_016077235.1 Cyprinodon tularosa
AACAGACCGCCTTTTTTCGGGTCATGTGACGCTCAGGGCGGACCTCTTTGTTTGACACAGCTTATTTTTGGCTGACAAGCATTTAAATGTGAGGATGCCGGTTGTTAGATTGGACTTCCCTTTTTTGTTTTATCGTTGTAGTAAACAAATAAAGCCCTGCCTTTCTTTAGACCACATGGGCGCTTTAGTTAGGTGGAAATGAGAGGATCATTGTATTTTATAAAGACAAATCATTTTAAAACATCTCTGCATATCTTATATGATTGGAATAACAATCTCTTCCATAACAAACTACTTAAAGTTTTGCTATTACATGTCACGTGAAATTATTGTCTGGCATGATGGTGAAGCATCTAAAACACCCTTGTTTTCATTATTATACTTTTAATACTTTTTAACTTACTTTGAAGTAGTTTTGAATTTAATTAAATTCCCATTTAGTGTCTACCTTCCTTCCAAAATGTGGATGTTTATGGGAGAAAAGATTTATTTCTCATTGAAGGTATTTTTATTTTATTTATGGCTCCATTTCAGATTTGTTATTTTTCGTTATTTACAGTTTAGGTTTAGACTGCCTGAGGACTTAGAGCCCACTTTTCCTCTCTCTGCTTCATTCTATCTATACTCTGCAATTCTGCAGTATTTATTATTCATCCCCTAACTGGATGTGCCCTCATTTATCGTTTTAAACATGAAAACTGTCTCAGAGCTCATCTGTTTATCCATTTTTTTTCATAGACAGACCCACCTGTGGAGTTAATTTACTATTACATTTTTTCTAACATAGAAAGTAAAGTTATTGATCAATGTTTCTCTTTATATGTCCGCTTCTGTCTCCATGAACTCCAGTCAGCCTCAGCAGAAGGCTGGTTCTGCTGGAGGTTTCTTCCGGCTAAAAAGGGAGATTTTGCTCCTCACTGTCGCTGCATGCATGCTTGGTGAGAGGGATTGCTGTTGAGTCAAAGGCTATGTTCACATTGCAGCCTGAAGTGACCCAAATCCGATTTTTTTGCCATATGCGACCTGGATCGGATCTTTTCATGGCAGTCTGAACAACACAGATCCGATTTTTTCCAATGCGACCCAGGCCGCTTGGCTGTGTGGTCCTGAATTTGATATGAATCTGATCTTTTCAAATGCGACCTGCGTCTGAACGGCCAGGTCGCATTCATCCGACCTGAACGTCATTAATACCCGACAAAGGTCACTTTTCTGGGTCTTGATATGCAGAAGCGGCAAGAAAAACAACAACCAGATGATGATGCGGAGAGCAGTATTTATATTTAACCATATTAAAAAGATTGAGTTTTTATAGTTGGAAAAGCCCGCTAGACGTGCGCCGGCACTACCATCCAAGTTTACATCCGTAAACATAGAGCACGCTAGTCTGTGATGTAATTGCGTCCTCTACTGCGCATGTGGGACATTTGCGTTGTATGACTGCAGTTCAAACAGGAGATCACATACAAGTCGCATATATTTGGAAATATGAACGGCAACGCGAAAAAATCGGATTTCGCAAAAAAAAAAATCGCAATTGAGCATCAAGGCCTGCAGTGTGAACGTAGCCAAAGACGCAATGCAAACAAATATATGTCCTGTTGCAACATGCTTATCCAGGAGTAGCAAATACTAGAAAGTCAATGACTGGATGCAAACTGCTGCTTTTTCCTCAGAACACTTTTAACTAATCTGCATGATCTGACTGAATTATCTACATAAATAAACTGCATTGAACTGAACCTTAGGAGTGAATAAACTCTTTGGAAAAAGGGTACATTTTGTGAAAATGTGTTACTCTGCTATTTAAAACTTTCAACAGGATGAAGGTCTAATAACAGAGTCCAAATATAGGATATGTGTCATCAGACAGAGGTCAACCTCGATTCTCCAACAGAATATCTACAGAAGACTCAAAACAGTCTGGAGATTTAAAAAAAACAAATTCCCTCCTCCTTCATGTAATGTTAAAAGCAAAAATCTGTGAACTTAAAGGTTACTTCCATCTATTTTAGGGCATTTAAAGAAACAAGCACTTCCAGAATAAAGTTGGGAAGCTTTTAATTATATTTTATAGCTAATTACAGCTAGAGCGTTGTTAGTTTGAAGCCATGCCTGCTCATCTCAGTTACAAAGTTCCCTCCTCCTGCTGCCATCCCTGTAATCAAACACTTCTCACTCTTTTCTTCCCAACGTCAGACTTTGTTTCCGTCTCTGTTCTCTGGTTCCGTCCGGACGTGACCGCGTTACTAACACACCAAACCTCTGTTGTGAAGGTCTCACGCCTCTTTCATTCCCTCCTCCGTTTGCGGATTCAAACCCCCGGCGTGACCCTCCGCCGGCCCCTTCCGTGCACGGGGGCCAAAACAGGAAAAGGAAACAGACGGGTATCGGAGCGAGGAAGCTCCTCTGCCAGGAGAGACGCCGCTGATGTCCATCCGTTTAGAGTTTAGTTTCATCATGTCCATTAAAAAAAAAAAAAAAAAAGAAAGAAAAAAACCTCTCTTTTATTCACCGATCACATGCCTCTCTGAGAGAAAAATGTCCCAGTGGACCCTGAATGCAAAACAGAGCATGAATGAATTTTACGGAAAAACAGAAAAGCGGGTTTTATGAAGATGACAAGCAGGGAGCTAATATGGGGCGAAGCGGAACGTTCCGCAGGGAAACAAACGACACAAAGACAAGTGAACCCAAGGAAATCAGAAAACTTTCAAACTCTATCAGTTCCAATCAGCCTTCCAACACTTCACAAAAAAAAAAAATAAGAAAAGACAAAGGAGCATTTTCCATTAAACCTTTCAGATGGCTTTATTGTGAAAAATCTACTTTCTCTTCACCGGTGCTCATGGCCGCTACTTCCTGCTTGGTGCGTCTGCTCTCTGCAATTTGAGATGGCTTCTGACAGAAATAAACTGCGGGCATATTTTCATGCCGTAGTGAGGACGCTTGTGAAACGAGCTGTAGCTTTGGTGCAACCTCTAAAAAAAAAAAAAGGAATGCGACACGGCCGGATGGAATTCAGGTTTCCTTCTTCACGTTTCTGACTGGCTAAAAAAAATCACAACTTTATTTAGAAAATGACTTCTATCCAACATATGCTCCCATATAACTGCTTTCCATTCCAAAATAAATAAACTTAATAAGTAACTAACCTCTCTTAGTAAAGTTCTACATAAAAGGATCTACCCAGTGTAAATAAAGCATGTAGTTGCTGAATGTTATGTAAAATGAGTTATTTTATTGTATTTTATTATATAAAAAAAACAAAACTGAAATGTAAATATACAGTCATATGTTTTTATTACTGTTTTTATGTATTTTTACGGTTTTTAAAGGCTGCACTTTAAAAAAAACAACTGAAATTGTCTAGAGAGCTTTTCTTAACTAAATTTCTTTTTGTTTACACTTCTTTTGTCACAAAATGACAAAAATAAATCTAAGTTGCGTCTCAGTTTAACATGTACTGCATGAACTGCATTTTGCACCATTATCATTTTGCACTGCACTGAACCTTTCTATATAAATGCCCTTTTGCAGCATTATTTTTCTTTTTTTCTGTGTACCATTTATATGATGATGACTTCTGCAATTTATAATGGTAATGTTCATTTCACTTTTTTAAGCAGCAACCTAATTTGGTTTTGTATGCACTTTATGTATAGAAAATTACACTAAAGTTTGTCTAACTCTAAGTCTAGTTAAGGTTCCTTTTAACTACATGCCAAACAGATGCATAAAACTCTTTGTGCACCAGCGTTCAGCCCTTTAATGAGATCAAAGCTTCACCGCAAACTGAACTCTTTGAAAAGTCTTTATTTGCATAGAAATTGCTCAAGTTCTTCTAGTAAAAGTTTTAAGTCATTTATTCATTTCTAGCAGCATTTTATGATCTTAATAAAAAGACTCATGGCTTTAAAAGAAGATCAGAGGAACAAGTTAATAAATTGCTCTTAGTTATTGGAACAGCTGTTTGTTGGACTGAACTGGATCCTTTATAAGAGCAATGCACTGAAATGAAGGTCTGAGTCGATTCTAATATTTGATAACAAAACAAACAAAAAGAGAAATAAATATTAATTGGGGCAGTGTTAAAAAGAAAAGATATCCTAAATAAAACATTTTCAGCAGTCCTAACAGCTGCCATTAACATGGTTCATTTCGTTCTGAATGTTAAAGGTATAGTTTTTGAAAAGACCCGCCCTCTTCACTTTAAAATAAAATGCACATGTACCACCCTGTACCCGCTCCCGAGAGCATGCACGAGCCCTCCTCGTTTTACTAGCAAAGATATGAAATGGATTTCTCCACATAGCGTGCCAAACTTTACCCGTCGAGTAGAAACTTCAG
Organism: Cyprinodon tularosa; assembly: GCF_016077235.1. NCBI lineage: Eukaryota > Metazoa > Chordata > Actinopteri > Cyprinodontiformes > Cyprinodontidae > Cyprinodon > Cyprinodon tularosa. The sequence continues at coordinate 1,214,351 of NW_024038493.1, forward strand.
AAACGACGCGTCATCATCGCGTGAAAGAATCTCCCAAAAAACACTCTCGTCCTGTTTCTCTCTTCTGAGGCCTTTCTTTTCTTCTCGTACACTTCGCAGAAACTTTTTTCTGTTACGTCTGTCGCCCATTTTCGACAGAGAGGCGAGCTTCAATGAAACCGTAAACATATCAGCAGAATGATTGACAGTTAGGGGAACCATTTATTTAAATGATCCACCAGGAAACAGAAAATCCTCCACTATACCTTTGATATTATAGTGGAAACAAAATGTTGCATAACTACACAGCAAAACAGATATAGGTAACTGCTAAAAAAAAATTTCTAAATTGATCCATGAATAATAGCACCAATTTATCAGTCAGTTGGTTGATCGATTGTGGTCTTGATCGGCTGATACTTAGATGTGAAACTGATCTCTTCCACCAATCTGTTCTACCTCTGTAAAGGTCTGAAACCAACCACTGACAAAACCTAAATTTAATTTAGATTTGACAGCAGTTACTCAATTTTTTTTTAACCTTTATTTAACCAGGAAGTCCCATTGAGATTCAGAATCTCTTTTTCAAGAGAGACCCTATATATTTATAATGATATCATTGACAATGATTCATTTTCATCAAAATAAGATTAAAATATGTTGCGTATTGTCGTATAACACCATATAAGTTATAAAAAGAAATCTGTATCGTCATAGTAAGAATCGCCATGATAGGCTTTTTAAAGATCGAGAATCAGTGATCGGCCAGAAACCTATAATGGGTGCGCTCCTATTAAATAGCTGTAAAAGTTGGATTTTTTCTATTAAAAACTCAAAATTACTTTTATAAACTCATAAATGCTTTGTCAAATTTTATCCATCAACTCCATTTTAATTCCCAAGATTTAGGTTCTAGATTCTTCTCGATCCGATCTCAAATAATTGGATCGCTTTGTTTTTCAATCATTTTTTAGCAATTACATAAATTGTACGAGGCGTAGGCCTATGTATGTAAAATATTAACACTAGTAACTTTAACATTCAAAAGCAAATTAATAAAGTAACAACAGTTAATAGAAGCAATAAGAATGGTGGAAAATTAGTCTTTGGTTTTATGAATCGAACTTCAAAATTGACCATTTACTGTGAGGTAAGACAGATTTAAATGATGAAGTCAGGATTTTGCCATAAATGCACATCCGTAATAAATAATTACACAGGCAGCTTTATCTAAAACACACATACATAAACTACTCTCCACGCGCATTTTGAATGTTTAATTTTCAACTTTTGTCAGCTTATGGATGGAAAAAGCTGCAGAGGGTAAACTTGCTGTGATTGGCTCCTGTTTTAGGAAGTCCAACCTCTTGAGACATTACAGACTCTGTCCTAGTTCAAGCCAATAACGTTAGCAAAGCAGCTTTAGGCTAATCTTCAGTAGGAACTATGGCCGTTTCTCAATTCACTAGAACACGAGTACGGATTCGTGTTCTCGCCAAGTATGTTCTTAATAAGAACTCAGGAAAGAGTGGACTTGGTGAGAACGAGAGCACGCGGCATAAATATGGGACAGAAGTGTACTCGTGACGTCATCGTATGCCCGACTTGTCTAGAGCTGCATTTCACCTCCTGCGATTAATAGTGTCTAGATAATAATAAATTATTACCTTTTTCATTTAGAGGGGAAATAATAATGAACACAGTCAGATAAACACAAAACAAATGAACATTTTGCCAAAAAAAAAAAAAAAAAAAAATCGCCATCAGAGCCAGCGGTCCTTCACACATGGCTATGCCAAGAGAGGGCTGCCGTTAGCCTCGGAGCTCAGCTGGTTCCCGCGGTCCTCTCAACTTTTTCTAAAATTACACATTAAATTGGTAAATGGACCATATAGTGACGCTTTAAAGTATAATATTCTCGACTCAAATGATCTTAAAACATACTTTTATTGAACAACAGCAACCAGAACTTTTAAGTTTCAATGGAGCGCCCCATTGAAAGCTGCAGCTACCGCAGTGCATGCTGGGACTGCTGTCAAGCTCAAGAACGGACAAGTCTGCTCTGATGCATGCTGGGTAAATACAGAGGGGCAAGAACAACATCCGGAGGCTTTGTCCATTCTCGGTCTGCTGTTCTTGTAAATTGGAACATTATTAGGGCTGAGGGTGATGACGTTTCTCGAGTAGGGCCCTATAAAATCCGTTTTATTTTCTCCCGAATTCCGTTTTATTTTTTCCCAAATTCTGTTTTTTTCCGTTTAAATTTTTGAAAATTCATTTTTTTTTTTCGTTTTATGTATGTATTTTTGCGCTTCCAATCAATGGAATGTTGACAAAACTTGCAAAACAATACAGGTGCTGGTCATAAAATTAGAATATCATGAAAAAGTAGATTGATTTCAGTAATTCCATTTAAAAAGTGAAACTTGTATATTATATTCATACATTACATACAAACTCATATATTTCAGATGTTTATTTTGTTTAATTTTGATGATTACAAATGACAACAAATGAAAATCTCAAATTCATCATATCAGAAAATTAGAATATTACTGAAGACCAATAAAAACAAAGGATTTATTGAAATGTTGGCCAACTGAAAAGTATGAACATGAAAAGTATGAGCATGTACAGCACTCAGTATTTAGTTGGGCCTCCTTTGGCCTGTATTACTGCAGCAATGCGGCGTGGCATGGAGTCGATCAGTCTGTGGCACTGCTCAGGTGTTATGATAGCCCAGGTTGCTCTAATAGTGGCTTTTAGCTCTTCTGAATTGTTGGGTCTGGTGTATTGCATCTTCTTCTTCACAATACCCCATAGATTTTCTATGGGGTTAAGGTCAGGAGAGTTTGCTGGCCAATTAAGAACAGGGATACCATGGTCCTTCAAACAGGTACTGGTAGCTTTGGCACTGTGTGCAGGTGCCAAGTCCTGTTGGAAAATGAAATCTGCATCTCCAAAAAGTTGGTCAGCTGTAGGAAGCATGAAGTGCTCTAAAACTTCCTGGTATGTGGCTGCGTTGACCCTGGACCTCAGAAAACACAATGGACCAACACCAGCAGATGACATGGCACCCCAAACCATCACTGACTGTGGAAACTTTACACTGGACTTCAAGCAACGTGGATGAAGTGCCTCTCTTCTTTTCCTCCAGACTCTGGGACCTTGATTTCCATTGGAAATGCAAAATTTACTTTCATCAGAGAACATGACTTTGGACCACTCACCAGCAGTCCAGTCCTGTTTCTCTTTACACGCTTCTGACGCTGTCTGTGGTTCAAGAGTGGCTTGACACAAGGAATGCGACAGCAGAAACCCATGTCTTTCATACGTCTGTGTGTGGTGGTTCTTGAAGCACTCACTCCAGCTGCAGTCCACTCTTTGTGAATCTCCCCCACATTTTTGAATGGGTTTTGTTTCACAATCCTCTCCAGGGTGCGGTTATCTCTCTTGCTTGTACACTTTTTTCGACCACATCTTTTCCTTCCCTTCGCCTCTCTATTAATGTGCTTGGACACTGAGCTCTGTGAACAGCCAGCCTCTTTAGCGATGACCTTTTGTGTCTTGCCCTCCTTGTGCAAGGTGTCGATGGTCGTCTTTTGGACAACTGTCAAGTCAGCAGTCTTCCCCATGATTGTGTAGCCTATAGAACTAGACTGAAAGACCATTTAAAGGCTTTTGCAGGTGGTTTGAGTTAATTAGCTGATTAGAGTATGGCACCAGGGGCCATCAATTTTGAACCTTTTCACAATATTCTAATTTTCTGATATGATGAATTTGAGATTTTCATTTGTTGTCATTTGTAATCATCAAAATTAAACAAAATAAACATCTGAAATATATGAGTTTGTATGTAATGTATGAATATAATATACAAGTTTCACTTTTTAAATGGAATTACTGAAATCAATCTACTTTTTCATGATATTCTAATTTTATGACCAGCACCTGTAGTTCACCTGACACGTAAAAGTCAGAAGGGAACTGCCTGGCTCTGTACTCAGGGCTTAGCGTCGTGTTTCTCAACTTTTTCGCCGAAAGCGGAGCTGTGGAGAGCCGCTTCGCCATTTTTTTCAATGTTTTGATGGGGGAGGGTGAGCGGAAATGACGGAGCGAGAGGGGTTGTGTCACCCAGATTTGCGTCCCCCGGTGTTCATTTCCTCCCGATGTACGTTCTTCTCCCACACAAAAACAGAATTTCATTTCAAATGTAGAAATTCCGCGTTTACACTAGATTCCGCGTTAATTTGCCAATTCCACGATTCCATCCGCAATCGCGGAAATTATAGGGCCCTACACGAGCACATGAGAACGCACAAGTACACATATTGAGAAACGGCCTGTGTCTTTAAACACGTTCACCTCCTTATTGCACATAAACGATTGACAACAGTCTGTTCGAGTACCTTGAGTCAGACTTTCACCAATCCAGATTCCCCCTGAATGCGCCTACCTTTAAAGGCAAAGGAGGAGTGTCAACGTTTAAAGGATTCCCAAACGTACGTATAAAATGTAGAAAATCTCCCTTCCCCGCAATATGGAGAAAAGGATGAAAGAGATAGTAGAGAGGCAAAACGGAAAGCAGATATGGCTGCATACAGATGTGTTATAAATGGAATATAATGGGACGATACCAATTAGGGCTGCAATTATTGATTAATTTCAAGACAATTAAAGACAAAAATAGTTTTTCCATCTTCAATGCAAAATATTTCTATTATTTTGTTTTACACATTTTCCGTATAATTACTGCTCTTTATGCTGAATAGAGTCTGTATAACCATCAATTGATTACTGAATTCATCATTTCAATAATCAATTAACAGGGATTAATAACATTCAATCTTATCACTAGTACAATGCATCATGAATCGTTTTTAATGCATTAAAAATGTATCATATCTGCATAGAATTGATTATATTCATTATAAGGGTGCACCCATTTGATTGGCTGACTAATCAATCTGCCTCCATACAGTATCTTACATTTTTAAACATGGGTGACTGGCAAATACTAACTAACTAATTTTATTTGCCGATTCTTTTCTTACCTCAGTAAAGGTTTGAAAATCACATTTATTACTCTAAACTTTGCACTTACATTTCAGAGCAGGGGAGGTTTTTATTGTTTTACAGGTCTTGTTAAATGTTTTTAGTTAGATATGATTGAAAAACTGAAGGTTTCTTGTGACGTTAAAGCAACTGACAATCGAATAACAACTGAAAATTGGTTTTGCCTTAATAAAAACGCCTCTTTAGGTCCCGAAAATGTCTTGGTTCTTGGCCTGATGCGTCGCATTGATTATCTTATTCAGATTATCCGTTCTGTTTCGCTGCTGCGCTTGCAGCTTCCGCTCTCATATCTTCTTTGAGAAGACTTTAATATTGGATAGGATAAAGCAGTCCTACTGAAAGAAACTAAACAATAACATCATCACACCTCCACTACCTTACTTTACAGCATTATGTTGAAGCCACATCCTTCCAATACAGTAATTCGTGTTTCACGTGAGACTGCAGAGCTACAAGCTGCTTTCTGAGGTCATAAATCATGTGCTGGTTCTTCAAAAGGCTTCGTTGAATTAGATCATTTCCTCAGCTCGGCATGCAATTGTAAAGGTGTCACCGTTTTCCTGTGATAAACATCTCCCCTTCATTTTTTTTTATCTTTAAACAATCTCTGCCTCATCTTGCAGCTGAAAGTCAATCAGACATCGAACACTTGGGCTGCCTTTTGTGGCGGCTCATATCTCTAGTGTTCATCTGTTCCCTACTACAGTTTGACTTATGTCTTTAAAACAGCTAAAACCCTTTGGGCCCTCTTTCACAAATGCAAAAAAATACAAAGAGAATTAACTATGAGGCAAATAAAAATACAAATTACAAGACTGGATCCTAGACGGTTTGCTTTTCTTCCACTTCTCAGACCCATTAGAGGCTTTGTGAGCTGATTGAAAAATGAAGGCAGAGGATATTACCCTCAGGTTGAGAAACAGTCGCAACAGAACAGGGATTTCTGAACAAGGGGAATAAATTTACCAACATTTCTAAAGCAGAAACACAGACATTCAAACCCCTAAACAACAAAAGGTCAAAGAGTCACAATTTTCAATAAAGAAAAAAAAAATAATTCAAAAAAATGCATAATCCTTCCAGTAGATACATGTACAACGTTAGCACTTGGAAACTTATTCCAGGCTACCTTTAGCCGTTAGCCTAGAGGTATTCCAGGCTACCTTTAGCTGTTAGCCTTGAGGTATTCCAGGCTACCTTCAGCCGTTAGCCTAGAGGTATTTCAGGCTACCTTTAGCCGTTTGCCTAAAAGGTATTCCAGGCTACGTTAAGCCCTTACCCTAGAGGTATGCCAGGCAAACTTTAGCTATTAGCCTAGAGGAATTCCATGCTACCTTTAGCATTTAGCCTAGAGGTATTCCATGCTACTTCTAGCCCTTAGCCTAGAGGTATTCCAGGCTACTTTTAACTTTTAGCCTAGAGGTATTCTTGGTCACCTTAAGCTATTAGCTCAGATACATTTCAGGCTTACTTTAGCCGTTAACTCAAAGCTACTCCAGGGTAACTTTAGCCCTTAGCTCAGAGATATTCCAGGCTAACTTTAGCCACCACAGAAGGAAAAGTTTCCTCCCGACCAGCCTGAGCAGTTTGAACTTAAACGAAAAACAAATTTGTTAATGAAGGTTATTTGATTAGGTTTGTTCACACAAATAATTTGTTTTATAATTAATAGTTAGATTCATTCACGGCCAATCTAACTCCATCTTCTAATAACAATTGGATATCTTATTAGAAGATGGAGTTGGACATCTTTTCAATTGAATATCTTTTACTTAATCAGCAAATTTTAGTTTAAAATTTAGGAAAAAAACTGCTTTTTGCGCATTTTATGTGAAATTTAAATAGCAAAAACATAAAAAAAATATTCAAAAGATTTTCTTGTGCATGTTACTCTAATTACCGCTTTTGACAGCAAGGCCCATACTTTAATTAATACTAATTATTTGTCATTTAAGGTTGTTTTGTTTTTTTATTGAGACTTGTGTGACATCTCTAATGTAAAAAAAATAAAGAAAAGCAATATCTCACAAACATTTCAGCCCTTGACTAACAGCACAATGCAGCAGACTGGAGAACACCTTTAAATACATTTTTACTTTTAATTTTTTCACTCTACTTGTACCTATACATATAAAAACTATTTGATAAATTATTTGATTATGCATTTGTCAATTTTATGTTTCAGATGAATAGATATAACGTGTTTATTTTTATCTGAAATGAGGACAAAAAGCCCCTTTGACTCAGATTTTAGGTCAATTCCCAAACAATGAAACCAAACCAAACTATAAATAGCCACATTATTCAGATTTAACGCTCTACGACTCAAATCTTAAAGCTGAGTCGTCGATACGTTCCTAGGAATCAGGCATTCCAAATAGACGTGTAGACAACGTTACATAACGGATTCAGCTGCGCATATACCCCCCCACCCTTGCCCCGCCAAAGAACCTCCACTAAACATCTGCTTATGTTTCACATGATCCTTTATTGCCAAAACATGCACTTTCTGCAGAATCTGTGCTGCAGCCTGAGGTTCAGCTGCTGCTGAAATGTCAGTGCTGTTGTTGGACTGCTTCTGATAGATTACAGGATTATTCAGTAACCTGCATTTGCCCTGGTTAGTGCTGTACAGTTTCTGTTCTAGAGGCGAGAGTTAATGTTCAACTGGGAACACTGGAGCTGGACAGTGTGGGGTTTTATTCTGCTAAGAGTTTATCTTACTGTTTAAGAACAAGTTTTGAATCCTGACACAGACTTCTGTGTTACTGTCCTGTATGGAATGAATTTTGTTCCATTATTGTTGCAAAGAACACATTTCTTAAATAGAAATAACAAACAAAAAATCAATCCAGAAAATTGAACTTTAAAAACCTTCTTAATTAAAATATATTTTAAAAAGTAAATTGGCAGTTTTCTTGAAATTATTATTTATAATTTTTTTTGCCAATTATCTTATTTCCTTTCACCATAATTTTTTCATTTAATTGTTTCCCTTAATTATTTATTTTTTCCTTTTTTTTTTACAGATTACTTTTTACTAATTGCATTTCATCCAAATTTCATGTTACAGATCAAAATCTGTAAATAAAATG